>NC_056523.1:234459093-234588026 GCF_019175285.1 Sceloporus undulatus
CTTCTCTGTAGCTGTCCACCCAAGAGAACAAGGAGCTGCATGACTGTCCCAACATCTGAAGCCTATGGGCTGCCAGCACTGCAATGACACTTTTGCGGAAAAGATGTATCAAGCTTCTGCAATGCCTTTTCTTCGTCATGTTGCTATCACTTTGCTTTCTTTCCTCAGCCTCGGACAATGCATTTGCCAGAGTCCTAATCTCCTGCTTGAAAATGTCACAGGTGTTCACCTGATCCTGCAGTAAGTCTCTTTGTGTGGACATGGCACATGATCGGCAATACAGAGGATACAATGCACCAGACAAGAGCGCACAAGCAGCTAGCAGTGACCTATGTTCCTTTTGAGTCTGTGTCAATGTGTTTTTAAAGTGTGTATTTTCAAGGAGTAACTGCTCCTGTATTTTTTCAGTAGCAGCAAACCTTTCTTTGGCTTTCTCTGCCATTTCTTGATATTTCTGCAATGGATGGAGAGAGATTTCAGTTATGACCAATAATGAAACAATCAATATATTTACCTCTACTTAAACCAACAGAATAATCTTTCTAAAGAAAGTATTTTCCTATATACACTTCAGCAAGACTTTACATGATGATTCAATATTAGTGAAATGAGCTAATATTAGTGAAACTATGGGGCTGTGCAGACAGGCTATACAGACATGTTACCCCCACCTTGGCACTGTCCTGTCTGAAGTGCATCTAATATTTGCTTATCAAAGGTCTTCAAATTTGGAGCGAAGGGAGAACTATTTCTTATAAAAAGCACAAACTTCTATTATAGACTTTTATTGGAATGATATAATAAATAAATAATATCTGAACACCAAACCATGGCCTAATCTCTCTCCATAACTGTCATCTTTTGGCCGGTGATGGAGTTCACCAGGCATGTCCAGCTCCATTAGGGCCAGCCTGGAAGAAGGAAGAGCCTTGCTCCACCCCTGTTCATTGGCATGGGAGAAGAAATCACAGCAGTTTAAGGCACTTCACTGGACTGTGCCTGGGCAGGAGGGAGGGAGAGACTTCATGAGTTCTGCCCACTCCACTACAGCCAAGCAATCAGTGCAAAGGGCAGGGGCCTCCTTTGCAGGCACACGTGGCTTTCAAGTTTATTGGCAATGGACCAACTAGATGATCTCAGGGTACCCTTTCAAATTCCCTCCCTTCTCCTCCAAAACCTACACTGTCCAACACTGGTGGGAGCCACCACTCTCTTTATATGGGAGGTGGTGGGCAGCTCTCCAGGTTCCTCATCTCAGCTCCAAGCAAGCTCTTTGCTGGAGGGGGATGAGGTTGTGGCCTGTCCCCAGGTAGGCCATAGAGCTAGGTTGGGTGGGTGGGATAGCTGGCAAAGGAGCAATGCCTCAGACATGTGGTGGGGAGCCATTCATGGTAGCTGCACATCCTTGAGCAGGTGGAAGCCAGAATGGTGGTGGCAGGGGGCTTGGTTGCCATGGCTAGCAGCTCCTACCATTGAAAACAGAATTAGAGCAAGAGAAACAAGAGGGGGAAACCATCATCCATTCACCCTTCTTTCCTTTCCTCTTTCCCCCATTCCTTACTCCTGAGGTTTTACTCATGGTCCCATCACGAGCCACTCTTTTAAACTTCATGAGTTTCTCCAATGTCCATACCATTAGGACCTGGAGGCCCTCTTTGCACCCATGCAGCCTATGTTCCAGTCTTTGGCAGCAGTCTCCTTTGATCTTGTAGCAGCCTGCCTCTCTGCATGTGAGGACATCACAGTCCCCAGGGAGTCCACATCCCACAGATTAAGAACATTACAGCAGCACTGTGGAAGATGCTCTTCCATCAGTGCATCTTATCACATTGCTATAATGCTTAAAGGTCAACCATCATGGGCCAAGAATGAATTATGTGAGTCCTTACCATCTAACCAGGATTGAGGGAGATCACTAAGCAGTAAGAATGTATGCAGCTGAAGCCCCCACATAGTAGGAGGGCATAAAGAAACACAGGAATAAACACAGCCGGGGTCCATTCTAAGAAGAGAGATGCAAGTGGCACTAAAAGGTAGAAGGGCACTAGAAAGAAAGAGGCAACCAGTAAAACGAACAAAATGTAATGGTAGCAAGATAAAGACTGGGTGACAGAAATAATTTGTCTGAGAATTGGGAATCTGGAAGCCAGCTGGAAAAGATTAAACAAACTTAATAGAGGAAACATATTTAGGCCTTAAGTAAGGTAGTGATTCATCCTATTGTAACTACATTTTTATAGATGAGAAATAACAGAAAGAGACCCAGTCTCACATTCCACAAGATAAGAAATTGGAAGCTGCTCAAAACAAGCCTAGAGCACATGACTCCCTTGAGAAGGTACCAACTAGATGGCTGATCCCATTTTGGTACTCCTAATCCACATAAAGAAGCTAAATAAATGGCAACAAAAACCTATTTCTCTTCTTTGTTCAGGTTATATATCTTGAGCTGTATCTGCATTGCAGAAAGAATCCAGGTTGACACCAGTTTAACTGTTATGGGTCAATACTATGGAATTCTGGGAATTGTAGTTTGTTGTGGCACCAGAGCTCTCTGACCAAAAAGGCTAAATGTCTCACAAAACTACAATTCCTAGAAATGCAATAGCAGTGAGCCATGGCAGTTAAAGTGGTCTCAACCTGGATTATTTCTGCAATGCGGATGCAGCCATAGTCTGAAACTACATACTGGGAAGCTCTCGTATTACTGGCCTACAGGAGTCCCTAAATGAGGTGAGGGCATCAAGATTACAGGAAAGGATTGTAGCATAGTAAAAAGCACAAGTGATGAATGCAGAAGGTTGAAGGTTCATTCTTAGGCATTTTCATACAGTGCTAGAAAATGCTTAAAGATGCCTGAGCCTCGGGAGAGGCACTGCCACTAAGAACAGGCAACACTGAGATGAACAAATGATTTGGCTCAGTATAAGATAGTCTCCTATGTTTCTCCCAGGACTTGAAAAAGTTCCCTTTTGGAACACAATTTTCTAAACACAGTAGCTAAAGTGTTCTGGAAGTTATAGTAAAAAAAAAGGACTTCCCCAATCTCATGTTCCTTCTTAAGTCATGTAGATAATCAAGAATGTAGTCAGTCTTTTACCATCTTATCTGTATGCAAGAGTATAGTCCATGACTTAAGAAAGAATAATTACACTGCTTTTCAAAGACAACGACAAACGTCTTGAATAAGTTGGTTTAGCAAAAGAGAATAGTAAACTAGGGAAAACCTGGAGAGACAAAAATAGATAGGCAGCAGCTGGGAAGGGGGAAGTAAAGGTGATCTTTTAATTACTTTGTAATCAACCCCCTACTTATATATTCACAGATTAATTATGTCTCAGGCAGAATTGTATTTTCAAGAGAACTCTCTTTGTTTTATTTGATCAATCACTTATTGCTGTACTTTTCACATATATAAAAAACCTGGTACTCCAACAAGCTGTAAAATGAATGTACAAAGAAGTAAAGATTTTAAAGTAGTAAATTATGTTAACAAATGAAGGGATACACACTGAAAGCAAAGAAAAAGAGAAAGCACTGTTTATAGAGAGACCTTTAAAGCAATATGGAATGGATAACATCCTTCAAACTTGCAACCCGGTTGGCAATCCTTACCTCACTGCCCAGTCCTGGCATGAGTGTCAATGGTTATTGCAAAGTTCAAGTCTCCCTGCACTTTTCTAAGAAACATTCACCAAACTAAAAAAAGAAGCCCAAATAAACTATAACTGTATTGCTCAGTGGTCCTCGCCATTGTCAGTCCTATTATAATCATGGTCACTCTCCTCTTTGGGAGCAAGCTTATCAAGGCTGCCTACAAACACCACAAAATAGTGCCCAACCTTTCGATGGAAAAAGGAGAGTTAGGGAGAAAATCTTTCAGTTACTATAACATAGTGTTGTTCTTGTTTTAAATTCTCACCCAACAACCGGAACTAACATACAACAACCTAGTATCAAAACAATGTATGCCAAGTGAACAATTAATTCTTCCTCCATTTAAACTGGCATGGCTGTGGTGATGGCAAAACTCACCCAGAACATTGTCAAGCAGCTCATGGCTTGCACATACAGTTGGCCCTTCTTATACACAGATTTTTTATACACGGATTTAAGTATACACGGTTTGAAAATGTTCCAAAAGAAGTATAAATTTACCTTTATTTTCCATTTTTTATTAGGGACACCATTTTGCTATATCATTATATGTAATGGGACTTGAGCATACACGGATTTTGTTATACATGGGGGATCTTGGAACCAAACCCCAGCATATAACAAGAGTCCACTGTAATTATTTTCATGAAACAGCAGTCCAACAGAAAGGTCTGAAAACAGCTTTGGGCCAGGCACATCAATGCACCAGACAACAAACCTATAGAAAGTGTGGTTCTGGACAGATTGCCCCAAGGTGGGACACACTGAATTATTGCATATTGAGTGGCGATGGTATGCCCAGGATTCATCTGCACTGATCTCAAAATGTAATCTATTGGAACACAATTTGGAAACAGACACGTTATGAATCTGCTGTCCATCTCTCTCTTGCAAGATGGTGTAAATTACAGCCTCTGACTCTTACAGCTTCTTGCCTCCTTCAGATTCCGGCATTGTTTTTGCAGCATGCACAAAAATACTGGTCTATATCTAGAAATTTTCTCATCAAATCAAGAAATAAACTCATATGTAAAAGGGATGACAAGACTGCCTCCATCTAGGTGCACCACTCTTTTACATATCCATGAAGATAATGAAATGATCAGCAGACGCGGAAACGGGTGCTAGTAGTAAAATAAGATAAGTTTTGAGGTCCTTTCACGCCGGCCCTCCACTTCCTCCAGATCTTCTGAAAGTGAGTCCCTTCTGTGTCTTGACACCAGAGATCATATTCAAAATAATGTGCACAATACTCTCTTTGTTTGATCTCTGTGTTGGTTTCTTCTGTTTCTATCTTTATTCTTTTCTGCTTCTTACAAAATAGCAAATACTAAGATGTCTTAGAATTATACAAGCTATTGCATTCCCTATTACCATGTATGGATGTGAGAGCTGAAGGGTTAAGAAATAAGATACAAAGAAAATCAATTCATTTGAGATGTGATACTGGAGAAAAGTACTGAGGATTCCATGGATGGCCAAAAAGACAAATCTCCCTGGAAGCCTAAGTTGACAAAACCTAGGCTGACGTACTTCAGCCACATCATGAAAAGGCATGATTCATTGGAAAAAACAATAATGCTAGGAAAGAGGGAGGGAAGTACAGTAGTAAGAGATGAAGACTGCATGCTAAGTGGATGACCTCTATTAAGGAGGTCATAGGTATGGGCTTGCAGGAACTGAGCAGATCAGTGGAGGACACAGAGTCTTCAGATGTCTCATTCACAGGGTTGCCATGGGTCAAGATCAACTCAAAGGCCATGCCCCTGGATCACATCAAAGGTGGTACTTCTTGCCCATCTGCTTTGGACCAAAGTACAGTGGGCCCTTCCCTTATGTAGGGGATCCATTCCGGACCCCCCGTGTAAGGGTAAATCCATGTATGCTAGCGCCCCATTGCAAACAATGGGGTGTGTGCTTGCAGCGCAGCGAAGTGCGCACACCATGGGCGTGCACCATTTCTTTAAATGTTGTGTGGCTTCAGCGTAAGTCATGTATGGTGCAGGCACACTGTAGATGTGTCCCAGAGCATTACATATCTAATAGAAAAATTAGTACCACAGGCAGAAAGACCATGGAAAGAACAGGGATAGGTTCTTACACCACCATCCTCTTAATATCAATGCCATTTTTAAAAAAACATAATGTAGTTTGACACCACTTCAATTGTTATGGCTCCATTTTAGGGAATGCTGGGGTTTGTAGTTTGTCGTCACACCAGAGCTCTCTCAGATATTTAGGAGGATAAATATCTCAAAAAACTAAATCCCAGAATTCTACAGCATTGAGCCATGGCAAGGAAAGCTGCATTAGTTCTGCAGTGCAGATGTAGCTATTTTGTACTGTCTGGATAAACCACACTCTTAAATTTAATATACCAAAACATGATAATTTTATGAGCAAACCAAGTTATAAACTGTAACATTTTCTGTTTCTAAAGAAAGTGGCTTCAGATCTGTAAAGTGCAGTGACTTCTCTATAAATTCTTGTTTTATAAAAGAATAATCAACATTTCCAGGTGTTTTAGGTGTTTGTGATTTTTTCCCTTCATGGCTTCAAGATTGCCAGAAAGGTTTCATCTCATTTAAGAATGCAAAGACATAAAAAGTAAGAGTTTAAAAGTTATGTAAATAACAGCAGAAGAATATATAAAAATCAACACTTTTGTACCCACTCTCCTAATCATACACAGAATGCATATTACTAATTCCCATTATATATAAATGGAAGGCTAAATCCATAAATCAATCCTTATAACACATTACTGTAAATGCACTAGACAAAATGCCTTGCCTCAGTATTCCATTTCAAGATAGATCTGAACATCCACACAAATCCTTGGAATTGCAGCACTTTTAGCAACTGATTTTTATAAGACAAAAACTGTATAAGAGCAAAGTGCAAGGATCCAAAAATCAACCTATATTTGGAAATATGCACACAACATACAGACACACACTATAAAGTTCATGCCCCTTAAATGTGAAAAAAACACAATGAAAGAAAGCAAATATAAACTCATGCAGGTCAATCCTAAAAGCTCAACCAGCACCTGTTACTTAAAACAAGAGAACAGTAACATGGCCCAACATCCCTGTTTATAAAAAGGTAATGGCAATTCTCCTCCCACTGCAGTATAAGCTTTAGAAGATTGCATTTCTTCTCTTTAGCAGTTTTGTAATTGTTTTCTGCCCCAAACCTACGTTGTCTCTAATATTTCCTTAGAACCTTAAAAGCACAATTTCTTGAAAGGAACAGCAAGATTCTTGCCTTGAAAGACTGGCAGCCTGACATCCTGGAGTGGAGAAGCTTTGAGAGGTGGCTTACTAGGTTATAACACTCTGTGGACTTCAAGAACCCTTTAAAAAATTAGTCACTCCCCTGGAGAGTACAACTCTATTTTATCCTATATCTTGCTGTGTCTTTATCCTTTATGTTGGCAAGAAGACAAGACTGCAAACTGGAGACTTAATGACACTTGGACTTCAAAAGACTTCACTTTATTTCAACTATTTTATTTTTCCCTCTTACAACCCTCACTTTGATAACACTGAACACACCATAGACTTGAACTAATTCACCTGCTCATCTCACAACAGGGTTGTTCCTTAATAAAACAAGCCACTTCTTCAAAAAGGGTCACATCTGTTGCCCTAGAGAATTTCCATGTCTTTCTGTTTGATCACCATTGTTATACACCCTGCCCCGGAACAGACCTATTCACCGTCCCTTGTTTGTTTGTATACAGGCAGATTTTTCCTTCTGCAGCTGTACGTCAATTATATCAGCAAAGACCAGAGAGGTAGTAATAATGGAATTTCATTTACCAGTTCTTGGCACTTATAAACTACTTCTCTTAAGTACTCAGTTTTCTTCACATCCATTATCTCAGTAATTTGTACAACCATCTTGTAAGGTAGAAAGATCATTAGTGTTCTCCATGACCTTGAGGGGACCCCTAAGAAACTTGAGATTTGAATTAGAGAGTCAGACTTTCCTGATTACTCTCACAATCTTTCTCTAATATTACTGGACAAGCTAAACTACTATCCGCATTTCACAGATGCAGGTATTTCTTCCCTTTGAATTCTAGGTTGCTAGAGTTCAAACAACTCATTGGCATTGGATGAGAGAACTTGCACTCTTACACAGAACACCAGTTGAAGCTCTTTGCAGCATTTCAGAGTCAAAAAAAAAGGGAGGGGGAATCATTGGCAAGACCTACCAAAGCTTGCATATCATATCAGCTCTAGGTAAATATTCAGTCGGCATGTATGGGGGGGCCAAAGGGGTGGGTGGAAGACATCACACATACCATCCCTGTCTTCCAGGCATGTGGTTGTCTATAGTGCTTATTATGTTTCACCATGAAGTTTGGGTGGGGATATAACTGCATTCAGATGAACATGTTTATAAGCCTTGGGATAATTTTTCAAGATTACAGATGTAGCCTAAAAAAATAATAACTCTCCCAAACGCTGCCTCCGTATTGTGAATGATGCTTTATCGGGACTCCCAGTCAGGGAAAATTTATAAGCATATTCAGTAGAACAAATCACAGAAATTCCTACAGAGTTTTCATCTCAAAGTGCCAAGCTCTACCCGTGAGCCAAGAATGTGGGGCTATTAAGAATATCTGCATTTAGGTTGGGGCTTCTTCATGTATGGGAGCTAACACTTGCACATGTCTATCATAACATAACTACCTGTGCCAGATAGGAGTCATGGGTATAAAGGAGAGTGAACAAATGATGAGCACCTAATTAAAGTCAATACCAGGAGCAGGAGACCTCTTTAAGCCTGAGAGACAAGTTTAATTTCTCATTAATTCTTAGGAGACTTATTCCAGTGGTGGGTGAGGACCAAATCAAAAGATATGGAATCAAAACTACCAGCATACTACAGCTCTGAATTACTGCAAGTAACTAAACCATAAGAGAATCATTTCATTTTTCAGAATTCTTGGGAAAATTGGAAATCCACCCGTAATGGTAAAAGGGCTGAGACCAACTAGGGAAGGCCAAAAGGTTGGACCAGGAACCCAAAGATACAGATTTGATCCCAAAGCCTGAAGATCACGGCTCTAGTGCAGGTTGTGTTCTCACACTGGAAACATGTGAGAAGGCATGATGCATACAGTTTGGCAGAGATGTGGGTAAATAGTTGAGAAGTGAACAAGAACAAGGAAGAGATTTCTTGGAGGAAACAGTGCTCCCGCATTTGTAGCCACAAATTTATGATAGAAATGTGTCAATTTATAGTTTACTTTGTGACTTTTTTATTTTAATTTCCTCCACCACCACCCCCCAAAAAATCTAGATTTTACATATACAGTATTACAAAACAGATATTTAAAATGTTTACACACCTGTTTTAAAACAGCACAAGTTCAGAACTGAGGGGAAGAAACTGAACATAGGAAAGATTTTCTAATCAAATGTTCACTATAAAAGGCTAGTAGTACATCAAGAAATGGTTCATCAAGTTGATGTGATACCTTTCTATATATTGTAGGTAGTTTCTGGTATGTGAGAACAATTTTAAAAAGGAAGCTTTCCTTCCTGATTTCTAATGTGGTATGGTCTTAGGAGGTCTATGTAACTTATTTTTGCTGAATATTTTGTTTGGCTTTGAGTATTTTCTTAAGGAATTTCAAATGTGTTACTTAAAATAGATTGCTCAGCGGTGTGCCCATTTTTAAGGGGCAAAGCATATCAGGATAAATAAATCCTTGCCTCAGAATTACATCTGAACCAGAATAATCCAATTTTCATCCGTTTAATGAGATGGGTAGTAGTGAAGCTGGGAGGCAGCTTGAAAAAGAATCAAGGAACCTTGGTTACAGCTCAGAAGGGAGGCATCAACCTGGCACAGGATCATTCTGAGAGAGGTTCTTAGTCTGAGAGTGGAAAGCAGTAATGCAGGGAAGAAAAGTTTCATGTGACAGCAAATTCTGGCCCTGCTGACAGGGGGGACTCTGGGATTTGTAATTCAAAACAGTAATTTTGCCAAACTGCATGGAGTATATGAGAATAATATAAGGGCAGTCTGCACAGTTTAGGATTAAATACTATAGAAATGCACTAGAAGGTGGAACCTGGAGCCCAGGAGCCCAAACAGGACTGACCACAAAACTCTAATGTTTTATATTCAGCTCACAATGATGCAAAGGTTGCATCACTCTGGTTCAGCCACTCTGAAATTTAAGGAGAGGAACAAGGACACATGAAATCTCAAGTGAAAAGGAGAAGACTGCTTATGTCATTGTGAAAGGGGCAGTTCATTTTAACCACGGTAGATCATGCAGTTTTGCATAATGAACATACGTAGCTTCTTCAGAGGTCCTTTTTAAATCAAGCATGAAGTCAACACAAACTATACTGATGGTTTAGAAATGAAGTCTTGTTTTTGTACTGTGCAGTGGAAAGAAAACGGGCAGTTTACAGACCGCCAAATAGTACGTCATCAATATGTACTAGCGTTAGGAAGGGGCGGTGCTTTCGCACCCCCCTAACCCTAGTACGTATTGAATACGTACAAGATGGCGGCGCCCTGTTCATACGGGCGCCACCATCTTTACGTATCGGACGCTGAGCGTCCGTACGCGTCGCGGGTGTTGTGACGTAGTGAGTGTGCCCCTGCCGCCTCGCTACGTCGCAAACGCGACTTAAAAAGAAGCTCCATTTTGGAGCTTCTTTTTCGGTCCGCGCGGGAGTCGGGCCGTGTGAAGGCTCCGGCTCCCCCGCGGACCTACTGGTGGCGGCGGCAGACCGCCGCAAAGCGGCGGTCTGTACCCCGCCAGTGGCTACTTCTTTACATCTTAAGGAAGAGGACAACCAAAATAGTGTCACAACACAGAATGGACACAATATTGGCTTTCTTGGAATGCTATCCCATTTAACTAGAACTAATAGCATATATCAGACTAGATTATTTTACAACCTGACTTACGTCAGTGGAGATAAGAACATAAGAAGACCAATACTCAGTGAGAATAAATACCTACCTTTATCATTCTGTTGCCCCAGTGATCAACCAGACACCTAATGGAACCCCACAAGTAGGACATGAACACAGCAATACTCTCAGTCTTGTTCCCTGCAACTGGTACTGATATATAGCCATCCTGACCATTGGTAACATATAGCTATCCTGACTAGTAGCCACTGTTAGTCTTATTCATAATGAATTTATCTAATCTCCTTTAAATCTCCCAATGTGGATGGCCATCACCACATCTTGTGGTAGTGGATTCCATAGTTTAACTATGTTCCATGTGAAAAAGTACTTCTTTTTCAATCTGTCTTAAATTTCCCACTACGCAGCTGGGTTTGATGATCCCAGGTTCCAGTACTATGAAAGAGGGACTTTCTGTGTGCCTTAAGTGCCTTTTATTACTTCTGCTGACTTGCCTATGAACCTATGCCTGATGCACAGTTCAACATAAAATGAATTTCAATAACTTTAATTCGGCAAAGCCATAGGAAGAAAAGTCATCATGAGAGAAAAGCATCTGGTACTCAGACTAATAATACAAAGAATTCAATGTTTTCACTCTGTAGGTAACTTTTGCATGGTAACTAAATGGGAAATTCAACTGCAGGATCCAATTAAGCAATATAGGTTCTGGAATGTCTTCACACAAATTCATACCCTTCCTCTAAAAAAGTAGAAGTTAATAGTAGGAGAAAAAAATCATTTCTTGAAGCATACTGAAATTCCCAAGCAATTTAAAATTGGTGTGGAACTCAAACCACTGAAATAATATACTAAATATTTAAAGAATACATTTAGAAGTTTATGGTTTCCTGGCAGAAATATTGTACCTGTGCCCTTGCATGAACCTCCCCAAGGAGTCCAGAATATTGCTGTTCCAATTCCTTCTTCTGCTTCAGCCAACAGCTTTCTTGCGCTTTCAGCTGTTCAGCTACTTTGTTAAAAGTGTCTTCCTGGGTCTGCTGAAGCTCCCTCATTGTGTCCGACTTGTTCTTACAAACATATTCAAGGTGAGATATCTGCATGATTGGCAGTAAGAAAAGCTTATTTAATTCTGCTTTTTGTATATTCTCAATCCTAATTTAAACCAAGACAGGTATACATTCAAGATCTTCTTCCTAATCTTAAAACCCAGAGGGAACTCAATGACTACTTATTTACCATGAAAATCCAGTGATCCATATTCCTAAAGAATATAACAGAGAAGAGTAAGTGCTCAGGTGATTTTGTATCTAGGCTTCACAATCCCTTCTATTTTTGAAAGGCTTTACATGAAGTCCCAAACCACTGAAAAAGAAACTGCAAAGGAAAAGACAGTCAAGGCTAGATCTCGCCCACTTATTTTTGTTGCTATATCCATCTGATGTTGAGTTTAGAAGTCTTCAGCCACACACTTGCCTTGCAGCAGGCATTAGACACAACAAAGTGACCCACAAAGCTTTCAGACTAATGTAAGATGAAGAACTTGACAAGGAAGTAAGATGTTTGAAGCTGCAATCCTACGCATGCTCACCTAGAAGTACACTTCAACTGAACACATTAGAGCTTACTCTTGAATAAGCATGCATGGAACCGCACTATGAGATACTCTTCGTTTCAAGGAGTCTATATGGGTTCACAGCACACAGGCTATAGGCCCTAATCTAAAACTCATATGCATCATTTTTATTATTGTTTAATTCTAAAAATTAAATATAAATAAATAAGGTCTCCCTCCCTCTCTTGTAGTTCACTATTACAGCTATTCCAGTTATCCTAGGAGATAGTTATTTTGGATAGTGTAAACATAAATTCAAGTATTCACAGAGCTTCATATCCATAAGCTCAATTATCTTTGAACAGAGATCTTTTAAAATAGAGATCAGTGTTATTTTCATATTGCAGTTGCAGAACAGAGGCAGAGAGATTGTGGCTCGACCAAAGCTATGCACTGAATTCATGGCTGAGGCAAGATATAAACTGGGACCTCCCATAATTCACTCTGTTTAATTATGTCAGGCCTCAACATACTAAGTGAAGTAGCTGTCCTGTTCAATTGTTCCATTAAAACATTCATATTAAAAACTAGCACCTGGGAAAATAGACCAAATTTATGAAAGCTTATAATAATAATAAATAATAATAATAATATGTTTTATTTTTATACCGCTTTTCTGAGGTGATCAAAGCGGTTCACAGAATCAGTAAAAATTAACACATCATAAAAACAACATGCAATAAGACAAGCAAGATGGTGGTCAGGAGGAGAGCTTGTCTTCTTAGCAGGCAGAGGCCTGTTGTTGCTGGCCTGCTTCTCTCCCCCTCAAGATGGTGGTCGGGAGGAGGTTTATGCTTCGCTAGCACTCTGCAAAAGACACAGAAGCTAGTCTCAAGCTGTCAAGACTTATTTTTTTAAAGAGTCACTTGTGCCTTCTTGTCATGGCTTGTGTTTTACTGGTTGATTAAATGTTGGTCCTTGATTTCATTTTGGCTTTCTGCTTGTAGGATATGGTTAAAAATCTTAACTGCACCTTACTTCAAGTAGCTGGCATAAAAAATAGACAAACAAGTAGCAAAAGAAATAACTGCAGTTGGTGTAGAGTAGTAATGGGACTTCCAATTAAGTAGTGTCAGCCAAGGTTCTGGTTTCAAACAAGCCTAAGTTTCAAATAAGCATAAACACAACATGTGCTAAGAACCAAAACAAAAGGAAATTACATGCAACCAAATATAATATAAACAGAACTAACTATAAAAATGGCTATAAATACACCGATATCATGTTTTCAAGAGTCAATGTGATGTAATACAACTCTGGAGATCATAGTTCAAACCCCATTTAGCCATGGAAACCCACTGGGTGACCTTGGGCCAGTCACACTCTCTCAGCCTCAGAGGAAGACAAAGGCAGATCCATCCCCAAACAAATCTTGCCAAGAAAACCTTGTGATAAGTCAGAAATGACTAGAAGGCACACAACAACAACAACATATTTTGAACAGTACAATAATGAAATTTTAACAATCTGCTATTAAGAATACAAAAATATATAACCATCCAACAGATTTCAGGTTTAATTCCATTTCAGTACAGAACAATCTCCAATTTGTTGGTGCATGTAATTTTAAATGTTTGTTATATTACTTAATATGTTTTAGAGTGCTTAAATTATGCTTACTGTTTTAAACTATTTGATTTTATAGTACGCTACCCTATGATCTTTTGATGTTGGGCAGGATATAAATATTTAGACATACAGATAGAAAATAACAATGATATCAACATGGAATTATATCAGGAATCCATTGGATATATATATATATTCTTAACAATAGCTGTTATATCTTTTGTACCCTTAAAAACGTGACCTTGGTAAATTCAAAACAAACTTTATTTTTAGTACATGTCTGCATTGACATTCTGACCATGTGCAGCTTCCTATTTTTATATTATTTATTTATTTGGTCCCCACCTATTTTTCCATTCTTAAGTCTCAGATACGTCTGCCCCAGAGGTGTTGAACTACAGCTCGCATCACCACCTGTTAATGCTGGCTATGCATATTGTGATGACACCTAAAAATATACAGTAACAATTTAAAATAACATCCGCATTTTCCAGGCTCAGTGAGTTAGTTGCCGAGCCCAAAACTTCTGGAAGGCATCCTGTTGAGTTCCACTAAGTATAAGTGACCTAGCCTTGGACTTGGAAGATACAGAAAGTTGCCTTGATCTGAAGAGATTACAACATGCAGCTTTTAAATAGCGATTACAGCTGAGAACAAAGCGCCTTTGGAGATATTTATCACACAATGACCTCCAACCACAGCTGCTGTCATCAAAGTGCACTTAGGGCATCTCTGTTCATTGACAGGGGAAACCCATCAATGAGCTCGCAATTGCGCTAGTCCTCAGGTGCAAAACACTACTGCCTGAGCAGTAGAAATATTGGCAGTAACATGAGGTTAGTGTCTCCTTTCTCCTCATCCTCTCTCCCCCTCACTATTCCCAAGTAGGTTAATAATAATAATAATAATAATAATAATAATATTACCCGCCTCTCCTCACGGCTTGAGGTAGGTTACAACATAGTTAAAACACAATCATTACATAAAATACACTTATTAAGGTGGATAAAATACACATGTTAAGAGACCTACACAATATTTATATTATAATACGTAGAAGAATAATTAAATATAAAATTCATATTTCAGATTCATGATTGCCTTTATTTTATTTTCTGTTTCTTTTCCTTCTTTTTTGGAAACTTAAATTGTATTAGAAGAACCTTGGAATTGTGTGAAAAAGTGATATATATTTTTAAACAAAGACATGCTGGGTAGGGCATATTGCACAGAGATTAAGGATAAGAGGAAGACAGTGGGATGGCAGGAGCAGCTCCAGTCACACGATTGGCAAGACATGTGATGATGGCTGCTCTGAAGCTGGTATGTTTCAAATTTTCTGAGATTTTGGACTGGAGATTTTTCCAGTCCTCCCTGGGCTGAACCTGTTGTACCTTGCTTTTGGAGCCCACACGGTGCCACTAAACTATGTCTCCTTCTTACTTCCTCTGAGGGATCCTGTTCACTCTGCCATTAAAACTACATTTTTCTATTATCAGTTAGTTTGATTTCAGAACAAGCCTATTTACCATTTTCTCTGGGTTCTTAGGGCAACATGTAAACTAGGACTGGTAAGCAGCTTTTCTCCTAAACTAGAAATTAAGAATACTTCCAGCTAATGTGAAACACTTTATTCTTCCTGTCCCTAAAGACCACAGCAAGGAAGAGGGGAGGTCAAACCCCAGAATTTTGCTACTAGACCACAAAACTACCTCAGTCAATGAGCCAGGAATAGAAAGCTATTCTATATAAAAACATAGCAACTGTGGCTGTTGAATTTATAGTAACAAAATACTTTTTTTAAAAAAACTGACAAAATCAACAATACAACATATTCAACACACCAAGTGTTGGATTTCCCTGAAAATATATATCTTTTAAAAATTAATGATAAGTTCCGCCAGCTGTATTCCATATTGTATTTACAATTGTAAATATATCAAAAAGCAACAGCTATTGCTTGGAAGAATCCCTCCTCCAAATAATTCCTCCTATTCACAAGCAAATATTTTAAATATGATGTTCCTTGAGTAAGTGCATTTTGTTTCTGCTTTATGCTGAGATAAAGAGTTGGTTTATTAGTGTAAATGACTAACTTCTTTGAATAGCTTCATCAGTAAGATTAATTTATTTTCTTTTAATTAGGTCCCTGTGGCTAACACTGGCTAGTAGTATTAGCAAGTCCTGCACAGAAGCTGGAGCTCAGAGACTTCATACAGACTTCAGTCACATTTACATGCCCACAGCAATGGCATCAAACCGAGCTGTAGACAAGCCGTAATTAACGGTACTGAATTATTAACATCCAAATTCTTTTTGAAATAAGATGAATGTCAGTCCTTTTTAACGATACTGTGATGTGGACAAATGTCACTGAATTTAATAGAGGCGGCTGGTGCCTGAGGACAGTACCTTCTCATTAGCCTTGTTGAGGTCTAAGATCAGGGCATCAACATTCTCCTGCAAGACTGTGCAAAGCTCTGGCCAGGAGAATTTATCCAGGATGCCTTCTGGTTGTTTTATAAGAACACAGCCTGCTACCAAGTGCTGATATAAAGTATGGAGGAAGGTTAGCTTCTCCTGCGATGTGGGATTTATTAAAAAAAAGAAAGAGAGAGAAAAAGAGAGAAAGAGTTAACTGCAAATATTGTTAAAGTCCACTGAAATGTGTCATGTAAACAATAATGTCTGTGGGTGTTCCAAAGAAATATATGACCTATGTTCAAATAATTAGTCAAAATGAGAAAATAGATAATTGCCCATCAGACATACATAGAAGCTGATCTTGCAAATACTTTATTTATGCCAGAGAGGGTTCCTCTACTACCACGACCCTGCCCCTGGTAATGGCTGGAGTACAACTCATTAAAGATATGCAGGATCAGACCTTACATTCTCATGCATCATCGTCTATATTAATGGAATACTGGCTACAGTTATCTAATGAACCAGAAAAAGACCACATGAATGTTTTGAAGCCGAAGAGTTATACTGAATGTGAATCTGCTGTTGAAAAAAGCAACTGAGTGTTTAACTCCGCCCCCGACCCCCCAACGCCTAGCAAAATATACCCATGCCAATTTTCCTGCCCTGGGCAATAAAGTATTTGGAGTTAGGGCCGGTGACACATATAAGATTTTGCAATTGTAATTGGAGGCAAGCTCTACTACAGTAGGCCCTCCACATTCTCTGGGATTAGGGGCACAGAACTCTCATGAAAGTAGGAAAACCGCAAATGAAATAAACACTTTTTTAAACCTGGGAGAACAGCTCTCTAAGAATCTCTAGGGTCCTCTAATGCAAATCTGTGGTCAACATCTGCCAGGTGACCACAGAATTGTGCTGAAGGACCTACAAATGCCTAGAGAACTGTTCTCTCTAGGAATCTCTAGGTCCTCAAGCACAACTTCTGTTGGACACTGATCATAAAGTCATGCTGGAGGACCTAGAGATTCACAGAGAGAACATATTAATCAAATCTGCAAAAGTCAAAGCTGCAAATGTGGAGGGATGACTGTAGATATAATGAAATGGATCACAATGCATGGATTAGATTTTTCATGTCTGGTGTACACTTACTAAACTTCTTGTGCACCCTGTGTTACACCTTTCACTGAAACGTTCTGTGCCAGCGATAATTACATTTAGAGATGTAGAGTAACAATATTACATTAATGTATTTTTCTCTATTTACTTATTCTGCTCAATGAATATACAATACCAGTATCTTCTTGACATAAAATGGTCTTATTCATTAGCTGTAAAGTTGACTTAGTTCTTCTGGTTTTCATCAGAGGAATCATATCCTACGTATCATTTCAATGATGCAAAAGGCTTAAGAAATTTTCTATAAATCCTAAACTAGTGTTTTGATCCAAAATCCACTAGGTTCAATGAAAAGATTTCCACTTCTTTTAGCATGCTTTTGGTGCAGTCTAACTCGAGACATTTCCAAACATACTTTATAAAAGAATTAAAAATGGAATTACTATTATGATTTTTTCCCAACCAGATTTTGATGTTTAAATCTCTCATGGGAAACCACCAACAACACACAGTGAAATATTAACAAAAGCATTTCCACCCAATCTTTTGCTTCTCCTCGTTAATTTAATCTGTCGCCATTGTGTCCTTTTTGCTTGGGCTGTGATAAACCAAGCATGGTAATCATCCATTTGGCCTGAAAAAGGAATCCGAGGAACCAGAATCAATTCACACATGTTGAACCCAACCACAATACTGTAGACATGCTGACTTTACAATATAGTCAGGCTTCTAGTTTCCTCTACTTTAATCACTATCTGATGAGCAGAACAATTCCAACTGATTCATATGGACACAATTTAAAACCCAGACTGTAAGAAGGGTGGAAAGAATGTTTCCTTTTTACTCACTTGGCATTCCTGCTCATATTTGTTAGAGTAATGAGCTCAATATGCAGCACAATTTAGATAAAGAATATTGTACCTAGTGCAGAAAAACTCTGAATGAAAAAAACCCACCATAAAAACTAAAGTAAAGCAAGCTATGTACTATATAAATAGAATAAACATCATGGTGGAAAGCATGTTTCAAAATAACACTTCATGAAACAATTATTGTATACAACATACTATAATCAGCTGCTGCTTCAAGAACAGGAAACTAATTTTACTTTGTTGGTGGGTGGGTAAAATGACCTGCATTCTGTGTGTCCATCATACTTTTTGCTGTCACTTGAAGCAGTTAATGGGAATTAGTGCCAAGGGATTAGAAAGCTATCTTATTGCAAATGCAGATATATTCCAAATGTGTGTATCTACACTCAACTAAGCAGCAGCTAAAGAAATCCCCAGCCATGTTTCTTTAAATACACTTATGTCCCATCTCTCTTTTGAAAAGCACCATGGTATTTTTAAATGTAAACAGCCAGAACGAATATGACTGTTTTTTTAAAAATGTTATAGGGAAATATTAAATAAAAATACTTAATGCCAGAAGCCAAATTACATATAGGTTTTGTAAAGCACTCCTCTTAAATTTATATTAAAAGGGCATATAGCTAAGTCTACAAACTAACCATCTGATATATGTAAATGTAAAAAGCTAAGATTAAAGATTCTTTTTGACAGCTTGTTTCTGGTAATACCTCTGTATCCTTCTCATAAGCCCGTGTGAGCTTCTGGGTTTCATTTTCCAATTCTGTAGAATGCACCTTCTCTTTCTCCCAGTAGTGCAGTATATTCTGTAGTTCTTTTTTTAAGGCAGCTATTAAAGATTCTCTATCTGTGCACTTAGACTGCAGATGATTTAACTCTTTGTTGGCATCAGCAAGGTTATTCTGTGTTTCCTACAAGTGACAAATAATAATAATAATAATAATAATAATAATAATAATAATAATAATAGAATAGCTTCATTCAATAGAACATAACTTTTCGTTTCTTTCATAGCTCTGGAAACAAAGGCCTACGTTGATATATACACTTCTAAAAGTCCCTTAAATCAAAACCATTTATTCCAAGAATGAACAACTCCTAAATGTTGAGTCTCCCTTATCCAAAATGCTTGAGACCAGAAGTATTTGGGATTTTTTTCAGGTTTTGGAATATTTGCCTATAGATAATGTGATATCTTGGAAATGAGATCCATGTCTAAACATGAAATTCATTTATATTTTATATACATTGCCTGAATGTAATTTTATACGTGTTTTAATAATTTTGTGCATGAAACAAAGTTTGTGTACACTGAACCATCAGAAAGCTAAAGTGTCACTATCTCAGCCACCCATGTGGACAATTTTGGATTTCAGAGTACAGTCGGTCCACCATATCCACAGGGGTTCCATTTTAGACTCCCCTGCAGATATCAAAACTTGCAGGGCATTAAGTTCCATTATTATCAATGGATATGTGACATACGCATGGCCATGTTGGCACAATGGCACATACGTACCAGCATCAACAATAATAGGGTGGGGCCATCAACGCATGCTCCAATCCACAGATAGCTAGCCCACTGATTCCGAGGGTCAATTGTATTTCAGATTTCAGAATTCTGGATAGGGCAAACTCAGCATGTACTATTACTAGAAATTACACAGTTTATCCTGGAAATTAGAGTACTGTAATGGAAATGTTCCTGTGAAACCTGTTTTTCACCCACTATCCTAGAAACCCAAAGCTTCATACTATTAACACTTTTAGAAAACTTTCTTGATGCTGCCTCTTTCTAAAAGCAGCAAAAGTATTCATCTCCCTAAAACCTGGGGAAGGTTTCCACAAAAATAACCCAGTGCATTTCAAAAATGGGGTAAGGATCTTAGACAACAAATAATTTTTAAAAACACATATATGAAGATAAATAGAGGGCCACTGTTAACACCAATAGCCCAACCACAGTTTGGGGAAATAAAACCTAAAACAAGTGGGAGTGTGATATGATAGCCCTCATATGAAACAACAGGATATACACGTGTTCCCTAAAAGAAAAGACGACTGTCCATTCCCTTTACAAAACTTTTTAAGAAGCTTATACAATAATAAGTACAAGGTGTTGGTTATTACCTTTAAAGCCCTAAATGGCTTGGGTCCAAGCTATCTCAGAGACCGCCTCTTCCCATATAATCCTCACCGCGCTCTCCGGTCCTCTGGGAGGAACTTGTTGCAGCCTCAAAAATTGAGGCTTGCGGCGACCTCCCGGAGGGCTTTTTCTGCTGTCGCCCCCAGGCTCTGGAACGACCTGCCGGATGAGATCCGTCAATTAATATCTTTGGACAGCTTCAAAAAGACTGTCAAGACGGATCTCTTCAGGCAAGCCTTCCCAGACTAAAATATCCCAACCTCAGGATCTCTCCCCTCCTCAGTAATGTCTCCAAAGCCCCCTTTTCTTTTCTTTTCTTTAGAACTGAAGTTGCAGTGGTTTGTTGGTTGGTATTATTTTGTTTAATTTATTGTTGTTTTAATTAGTTATTGTGGTTTTAAATTAGATATGCAGTTCAATAACTTTTTAAGGGGGGAGGGAAATATATTGTTTTTATGCTGTATGTTATTTTAATGTTGTAAAATGCCCGGATTGGTTTGCCACAGGGCGGTATATAAATAAAAAAATATTATTATTATTATTATTATTATTATTATTATTATTATTATTATTATCATAAGCACTGTTTAGTCACAGGAAACAACATTATGAAAACAAGCCCCTCAAACGAGGTTGGCTTAGAGTGGATCCAGAGAAGGACTTGTGGTATTCCACTCATGGAATGATTTTGAGATATTGTGGTGTAGTGGTTTGAGTGCTGGGCTAAGACTTTGGGAGAACAGGGTTAAAATCAGCTATGGAAACCCATTGAGCGACCTTGGGCAAGTCTAGAGTTACCATTTGTTCCGAAAAAGCGGGACAGTCCCAGTTTTGAGGCTTGAGGAAATGTCCCAGCCGGCTGCAGCTGCCTGTCCCAGCTATGATGCTGAGGAAGGGCATTGTGGGACTTGTAGGACCATCCTGGCTGCCCTTTGGGGGTTCTTCCACCTCCAAAAGGATCCCGTAAACTCCCTATCCAGGCAGCGTGAAGCCTCTCCGTTTTTCTTTGCCCTCAGCCTGCAACCTGATGGGAATTTCAGTCTCTTCAGGGAGACGCGCAGGTGCAGTGAGGATTGACTGGCGAGGCCTCTCCTTCTTGGCATGCTTAGCAGGTGGAAGAGCAGCGGAGGTGGGAGTGCTACCAAAATGGTTGCTCTGTAGGAGATGGGCAGTTCCAGCACCACAGTGCAGAGAGTGAGCCCAGCCTTGGCAAGGGCCGAAAGAGGGTGGAGGGGGGCTAGGGAAGAGTCCACAAGAGGGCGGCACTCTGCCCATGCTCATGGGCACCTCTTTCCCCCTCTTGCTCAGCCTGTCCCGATGCCTTCTGCCACTGCTGCCACCACCCTCGCTACACAAGAAGTGTGGGGGAGAGATGTGTGTGTGTGGGAGATGTATATGTTGTGTGTGTGTAATTTGGTGTGTGTGTGTATAACTTGGGAAGTTGGGGGGGAACTTATGAGAGGCCCCGCCTGCCTGTTTTTGGCTTTTAGTTGGTCATGTCCTCTGTTTTTCTTGAATGTCCTACATTT
Source organism: Sceloporus undulatus (assembly GCF_019175285.1). Classification (NCBI taxonomy): domain Eukaryota; kingdom Metazoa; phylum Chordata; class Lepidosauria; order Squamata; family Phrynosomatidae; genus Sceloporus; species Sceloporus undulatus. The sequence continues at coordinate 234,480,946 of NC_056523.1, forward strand.
GTCTTACATTTTGTTCTGCATTTTTCTTGGCTTTATGGAAGATAATTATGGCAACCCTAGGCAAATTATACTCTGTCTCAGAGAAAGGCAATGGTAAACCTCCGCTAAACACATCTTGCCAAGAAAATGCCATCATAGGTTCACCATAAGTTGGAAATTTCCCTCTGGGACTGCAACTGATATAACTGCCTAGGCAGCACAGCCACTAGCAATCCTTAGTGGGATCCGGGGGATGTAGTATAAAAAAGTAACCTGCCCAAAGCTCTGGATTTCACTATCCTGACTTCTTCATTACATCCCTGATGACAGCCCTCCAAAGGCAGTCCAGAAGGTTGAAAAGCCCCAGAGAAGGCCATACATTGTGGTATGTGATAGAAAATTATTACTGTCCACACAATGCAGTCTTATGAGCACTGTAGTCTTGTGCATTTCTACTCTGAATTAAGTCCTGTCTAGTACTGTCAAGCTTACTTATAGGTAAGTGTAAACAGTACCGCAGTGGAAGGAGGATCAGTTGAAAACTGAGGATAGACCTTTGTACAAGTAGAAGTGCTTTTCTATTTGCACAGGCACCAGGTCTACAGACTTCAAGGAAATTGGTGAAATGATTTTGATATTCCAGAGATATATTGGCCCCATACAGACAGGCCAAAATAAAGCTGCTTTGGGTCACTTTGAAGGTATGCTGTTTAAATGACGCATGCGTATCAAGAGTCCGGAAGTCGTGCCAAAGCCACGATCCAGTCCTAAGGACTAAAGCACAGTTTTGATGCAGCTTCCGGACTCTTGGGATGCATGCATCATTTAAACAGCATATCTCCAAAGTGACCCAAAGCAGCTTTATTTTGGCCTGTCTGTATGGGGCTATAGATACTTAGAAACAGATATATAGCAGGATTATTAAGGTAAAACTGAAGATAGTATATACTGTGTCTTTAACAGATAAAGTTCCCTACAGTTTCCTTTCTTCCCTTTTCCCTTTTAAAACTAGCAAGACAGCATTCTGACCAGTAAAATATACACCCTCATGCAGCTGTAAATTAATGCTTTTATGCTGGAGTAAACCTATTGAAGTTAATGAAATACCTAAGTAAGCATTCTCAGGATTACAGCTACAATCAAGATGAGACTTATATTAAAGTATATTTACCTTAAGTTCTTGAGTTTGGGTTCTCAGCTGCTGTTGACAAGATTCAAACTCTTTGACCATTTTCTCAGACATAATTGTCATTTTTTTTAGCTAGCAAAAAAAGTAAACAATTGATGACTACACAATATAATCACCTGATTTACAATATAGTTACTGACAGAGTATGCACAGACTATGCTATCCTGTGCATACTGACTTTCCAGGGAGTAAGGCACGGCATCATCTTCAGTTAGGCTACTGCCACACTGCCAAGTTAATGCAGTTTGACATTGATTTAACTGTCATGGCTCCATCCTATGGGATCTGTAGTTTGTTATGGCACCGGAGTTCTCTGACAGAGAAGGCTAAATCTTTCACAAAAAGACAAATCCCTGAATTCCATAGCATTGAGCCAAGGCAGTTAAAGAAATGTCAGCCCTCCATATCCATGGATTCTACATCCATGGATTCCACCATCCACAACTTGAAAATATTTCTCTCCCCCATAAAAAAAAATCCAAATATCATTATGCCATTTTTTATTTAAAAAACACCATTTTAGTATGCCATTGTATAAAATGGGACTTGAGCATTCACAGATTTTGGTACCATGGCGGGGGGAAAGGCTTCAACCAAACTTCAGTGGATACCAAGGACCCACTGTATTTTTATGTTTTACCAATGAGTGGTGCCAAGAAAATTATAAATGGTATTACAGCTGGAAGAATACTTTACCATCCATAAAAACAAGTCAAATTGTAATTTATATACACATCCAAATTATCTTAATAGGCAGATGCAACTTTGGCCTATGTGTAGCTTTTAGCAGATAAATATAGTTTAACAAATTCAAAAAACCTTGTATAAATGGAATGTATAAAAGGGACTTTTTCTATTGAATATACCTTAGAGTGTATCGTTTTTTAAATATCAGAAGGTTTAGTCATTAATTACATTCAAGGGACAAAAAGAAAGTTAGAAGACAGCAGTGCTATCAACAAGGAAAAAAAAAAGAAGGGCATAGAACTACCCCATCTGCATATCATGAGGGTACTCAGTGGTCTCTGGCTCTGTATGACAACTTCAGGGTCGGGCACATGCAGTCCTACTGGGAAGTCTTGTGGCAGGTCATCAGTTGGACCTGCACTGCTTGTGATTTATTTTTCTTGACAGTTCATTCTTCTTGCTGACAGAATACTCTTTCTGCTTTCTTAACAGCCACCCCCTTGGTCTCCCCACTGCTGTCTCTGGCATCGCTTCACAACAAAACATTTTCCGAAGCCAAAGCCTGCTGAGTTGACTTTTCAGTTGCGTTGAAGATCAGGCGACATTCATCCTCGCAAACAAGAATTTGCAGTATCGTGTGCCTAGTCACTCTCTTCTAGGTCTCAGAAGGCTGCTAAACATGTGGGTTGTCAACAGAAGAGACCTTGTAATGGTGGCTGTGTATAAACATGCATTAACACTTTCCCTAGAATAAACTCAGATACCACAAAATGCTTCATTGGAAAATAAAAGATTATACTCTCAAATAATAAGTGTGCTTTAATGTTCTTGATGACCAAATATTTTGTAATAACTTCAGTTAAGCCTTTTAAAAAAATATTCTCCATCCACAATTATTCCAGTTCAATTATGCTTTACTTTTGTCTAATAATAATTATCCATCATGAATTCTTACAAGTAGTTAGTTGCTCAGTGTAGCCTTCTGAATAACACACTGACTAAACATGTTACAACACAGGTAGATGACAAGAAAAAAACCTGTGTAGTAAGTTAACTTAGCAATATACAACAAGTGTATTTCACAGCCCAATTCATCACTGAACTACAGTAATTTTCAAGCTGTGCTTTGCACCTACATATGTGTAATTCTATGCATATCTACACACAACCAGGTCCCTAGCTTACAATATATAAGTATATGCTTGCATTCTCGAGTAGCATCAATCCAGGTCCATCTGTTTGTGTACATAGTAAACTATCCAATCAGCACTGAACTTCAAAAAAGTATTTCTAATCATTATATGACACCTAAAAACCTAATTTAAATATTTCAGTTTTGACAAAGTTAATATACGGTAGCAGGACTACAAACAGCTATGTAAATATGGCCCATTCAAAGCAATGCAACTCCTCAACTTCTAGCATATTTTTCCCATTCTGAACATGCATCTTTATTCATCTGCTCTCAATGCATACTGTATTTAAACATATATTTTTGGGTATCCCACCATGATTTTATATTATGTATTTATGTTAAGACATTACAAAGTAATGGATGAAAGGCATCATGTATTCATATACAGGCACTAAAAATAATTGGCCAGTATAAACAGCACACTGTAAAAAGAACACAGCTAAACAGTTTCCTAAGTTTAAGTGAATTGTGACCATAGGGCAAGCTTAGAGGAAGAACAGTGACAAAAGATTATTTCTTTTTCTTATTTGTGAAGCTGTCAACACAACATTCCCAGAGTTTTGACCTCTGTAACAAGCAAGGAATCTCTACTATTGGGGGCCGAAGGCTATGTATGTGGAGCCAAACAGTGCAAGTGTTACCTCATTAGATGCATCTTCCAGCTTGTTTTGGTAATCTGTCAAGGTATGCCTCAAAGTCTCAAGGACAAGAGTGAAGCTTGGAGGTTTATCTTTGTCCTTGTGAATGCCTGAAGAAAAATACAGAATCAAAACAAAGCCCTCAGAGTTGAACACAGACAGAAAACTTCTCCAACAGCAACACAGATATTTAAATTAGTTGGGCTCCAGTGACAATACAGAATGTTGAACAACCACTGTGTTTTCTCCAAGGCATACTAGCGTTCGGTTCTTGAACATCAAATGAAGCTGAAGAAAATTCTTGCACTTTAGCTGCAGTTCACCACATGAAAATATTAACTCGAATTTTGTTTTCCTACACATCATGCGGCCCATCTCCAGTCATATTTAAAAGGTGTCTGATAACGGAAAGTCTATGCTTTGTTGGAAAAAGACACTCCTCCAAACAAAATAAGCATTTGTTCTTAAATGTACAACATCCATGCCTTTGTCGCTTCATGACCAGCCATATACTGTATTTTGCAAATAAATCTTCTTTCCCACAACTATGCCAAGGAACACAGGACTTCCTATTATGCCTGGGTGCAACTTAAAGCAGTTGAAATCTAACTCCAAAACTTATTTCTTTCCTCATCCTGTATACAAAAACTGAAAACCCAAATTCAATTGCTAATTCAAGCCATTTAAACTCAAGACTGCAGTGTTCATAGTGGCCTTTTCATACACACACCCCAAGCTCAAATTCCAGTATCTCTGCTATTCATAAATACAGTGGCTATGCAAGACTTCTGCCATGGGTTCTTGATCACTCCTCAGCTGGGCCACTAAACAAGCCACTATCTGAAGTTTTGCAACAGCATGCCAAAGTACAGTTCAAGCCTGTGGCCATTTCATTAGAAGCAGTATGTGCGGCTGAGGCAAGTAGCAGCTGAGGAAGAGGAGGAAACCAGACTGTCATGGCCAATTTTCATTCTGAGCTCAGAGTGAGATCAGAATCAGTGTAAACAGAAACTATGTAAAAAGAAATATTCACTGAAGATTACAGAAGGATTTGATAATGGTAATAATGGTAGTGCTGGTGATGGCAGCTTGTCCTTACAGTTGTTTTAAAGAATATTTTAAGGAATTATTTGACCTTCATCTACATGGCTGAACTGCTGTAATATCCAAAAGAGTTGCAAATCCTGGCGTCTTCTCATGTCATACATGAGATTGCCTCATTGGCTTTCCAAAAAATCTAATCCCACACTGAAGTTTGAAAACTGGAATGCAGTTAGCTCCTTTAAAAAATGAATCCCACACTAAATTTCTAAATCTGAAATACTGTTCACTACCAAACTAAAGTTCAAAACCTAAAACGCTGTTACCTCCTATACAAGCAGACATTTATGGGACACCTGTATACCAAAAAATATGCAATACATTATATATCTCACAACAGATTGATACCTTGTATCAATAATTCAACATACATTATATACAATATAGCTCACAATATGTTGATATACAAGAAAATTTTATGATTCGTTAGAATTTTGTGAAGTTTTTTTTTTAGATTCAAGATTTCCTGAGTTTCTTAAAATGAAAGGTGTTCCACATAATAGTTATTAATAGTAATTAAGAGTATTTCTTTATCAGAGAGCCAGTGTGGTGTAGTGATTTGAGTGTTGGACTATGACTCTAGAGACCAGGTTTCAATTCCTAGTTCAACCATGAAATCCACTGGATGACCTTGGGCAAATCACATGCTCTCAGCCTCAGTAGAAGGCAATGGTAAATCTCCTCTGAACAAATCTTGCCAAGAAAATTCCATGACAGGATCACCTTAGGGTCACCATCAGTTGGAAACGGCTTGAAGGCACACAACAATGGCGGGTTACAGACTGCCCGTTTGGGGCGGGCTGCACCCGCCCCTTTCCCCGGGGTATCGGGGCCTCAGTGTTCAGAGCGGCAGCCGCTGAGGCCCAATCCGCTGCTTTTCAGGCTGTAGGGAAGCGGCAAAAGGCCCCTTCCCCGCAGCCTGGAAAGGGGTGTCTTTGAGGCTTCAAGCCCCAAGGACACCCCGCGGCGGCGGAGTGGAATGGTCCGCTGGGCGCAGCCATGTGAAGGCTGTGCCCAGCGGACCAAACCAGGAAGGAGTTCCAAAACGGAGCTCCTTCCTGCTCCGCACTAAGGGCACACTAAGCGCCCTGGTGCGGAGCGAGAACGTCACGTCCACACCGCCCCGTATAGAAGCGGCGCAGTCGTGACATCCTCATGGCGGCAGCTGTGTGGAACGGCCGCCGCCATTTTGTGCGCGCAGAGCGCGCACTGGAGTTAGGGGGTGCGGAAGCACCGCCCCTTTCTAACCCTAGTACGCGCTCTGCGCGTACTTTCTGGCCCGTTTGTAACGGGCCAATGTCTGTTATGACATTGCAAGTTAGATGCAGGACATTGTAACTGTTTTGTATTGTCATGTGCAACCATGGCACTATTCCCACAGTTACAAATGACCCTGAAACCCACCTTTAAAACCAATTGGCAGTCCGCAAGATGACGATTGTTCTGCTGGCAAGCAGGCCACTGTAGGATGACGTGATCAGCCCATTCAAGTGAGGCTGCAAGGACAGAAGTAGGAACACCTGCAGGGACTGACGCAACTCCTCATCACAGCTTTTTTCATAGGTGAGAGGAAGCTGGTCACATCTTCCAGCAGAACAGACTTTCATCACTCCAGATGCTGACTAGCTTAAAGATGGGTTTCAAGGGTTGAACGGGGAGTTAAAACATAACTATGGCCCCATACAGACTGCCAAAATAAAGTTGCTTTGGGACACTTTGGAGGTATGCTGTTTAAATGTTGCATGCATCCTAAGAGTCTAGAAGCTGCGCCAAAGCCACACTCCAGTCCTTAGGACTAGATCATGGCTTTCGTGTGGTTTCTGGATTCTTATGCAACATTTAAACAGCATACCTCCAAAGTGTCCCGAAGTAGCTTTATTGTGGTGGTCTGTATGGGGCCTTAGACTTCATGGCTTTGTGTCTGAGTCAAGATCTCAACCATTATTGTAATTCAGGGCTTTGACTAAATAACAACATTAGTTTTATTCTAGCGCTTTGATTCTAACACTCTGTATAAGGCAGTTTTCACTTTTTTGATACCACGTACTGGAGGTCAGCACACAGCTTGGGTTCACACATGTGAGTGTTCTGTGGTATGACAAGATCAGCAGTATTCATTGGCCTCTTATATGGCACAAAAGAAGGCAGAGCTTAGAAAAGTTACTTTGGGGCTACAACTCACAGAGCATCCATGGTCATGCTAGCTGTGGGATTTTGGAAATTGTAGTACAAAAAAAGTTTCCAGGCTCTGAGTTAGACCTGCATTCCTGTCTCCCCTCCACAGAACCTGCTAATTCAGAAGAATGTACTTCCCCTCCCCACAAAAAAGTTTATTATTATTGTCTAGTTCCTCTTTTGGGAAAATTTACAAGTTGTACAGATACCTCACTTGTTTGTAATCTTCTGAACTGTCAGATACCTAGCATTGTATACAAAGTAGCAAAATTTTGTTACATTGTATGTAAAATACGTCCTCTAATGAAGAGATGAAATTGAAATATTAACTGAGACCAATATTGATAGAGAACTGGAAGCTATCAGAGTCAGATGCGGACTGTGTTTTATGGCTCATGTCTTGTCCTCTGTGATTGTATTTTATGCATAACAATTGCATTTTATCCCTTTATCTCTTTTATCTCTTTTGCTATTCATAGCTGTAGTGCAATCTAAAAGTTTTTACAATTAGAGCTTAATATTGGTTTTTATGATTACTATTGTATTTGCTGGTCAATGACCGAATAAACTTTATTACATTACATTACATTGTCTAGTTATATTTAGCCATACCATATATTAAGGCTGCCTTAAAAACAGCCTTTCCATTATGTCCATATTAAAAGTATACCACTCTGCTGGGTTGACTAACTTAAGCTACCAGGACAGAAATCTAACTTTATTGAGTCTCAAGGCAAATACACTCTTATCTTTAATTTTGCTTTTCTTGTTGACACGGTACAAAAAAGTTGGTTCCATGTAAGTGATGTGGAGAAAGATGATAGAAACAAGAGAATAATCTCAGACTACTTTGATAAAGCATCTTTTCAACATCGCCTCTTTCCCCATGGCCCCAAACAGACAAGCAAATTCCAATCTAAAACTAAAAACAATACACGCACAAAAAGGCATACATTTCGTATCAATAATTATACTGAGGTTTTATTTGTATTATATTAGTTCTTCTCCAAATAGTCTGCCTCCCTTGCCAAAACCTCTCTTTTAACAAAGTTGTTCCAGAATGCTCCGTTCAAAATCCTTATTCCATGTTTTTAACATGCCAAAGAGGAAGTAAGATTCAAGAGAAGGTTCCAGAGGCTACACAATACTTTGTCCTTCTGTCTCCATCCCCCCATCCCACTGCCCGATGCAGGCGGGCTGCATCTCTGAAGTCCTGTATTTCACTATTCCATAAACACTAAATACTTACTTGTATTGTTGTTCATATAGAGCAAAAGCCAAAGTACAAAAAAGAATGGTAAACAGATCCCTAATTTTCTGTGGGAAAGTCCCAGCTTCCAAAATCTTTAAAGGAAATATTTTGGGTGGATTTTCAATATTAAACATACATAACAGCATACACTTCTTACTGAGAATTCCTCCCCCTTCCTTACTATACATTGCTTACTTAACTGTAAAGTACTGCTTGTCTTAAATGTATAGAAAATTCTTCTTGTTACTATTACTTTGATGATTTACAATATAATTCAGCACTTTGCATTGGAATCTGTTTTAGAATTTTAGTTGTTGTTCTGGTGAAGCCTGAGTGGGATTAAAGTCCATAAAACAAAGAGGAAATGCATCTTCTTTTATCTCTCCTCTGGCTAAACTGATGCTATAGGTCAGCTTCTCAGCCAGAACTCCAATCCATACTTTGTCCAACCATTTCAGAGTGAGATTGTGAAGGTGTTTCCACTTTTAGCAATCACTACCAGCTTCCAAACTCGGATTAATATAAACCGTAGCTCTTTTCTGTATGGCACTGAGACAAAAGTGTGAGGTGAAGTCTTCTGTGCCACTTCTGAAATAAGTTATAGTCTACCCACTCACTTTAACATTTAAAAAATAAAACAGACTTTTCAAAACCAGAAGCAAACTCCTATTAACTTCCCATTCTGCTCCATTTTTTGGAAGGATTTTGCCCCGGACCTGATGCACTAGCCCACTTCTACGCTAAAGACAGCCTCTAATATAGTTTACAACAACAAAATATTCAACGAAATTACAATAAGCTTGAGTGTTCTTTGAACAGAATGAATAGATAAACAAAGCCACAGTTAGATAACAGTAAAACACACTCAAAACTTGATGCAACAAAAACAATTCTCAATTGCTAATCTAAAGAACTACAGAAAAGGGGCCACCCTAATGTTGTGTGGGAGGAGCTGCCACCTTAAAAGGCCTGTCTCACACCTGACCAATCATACCTTCCTTACTGGAAGAATTCAGAGCAGGCCCTCAGAAGATGAACAAAAAGTGATGGGCCTTTCCATATCATTATTGTTTAAATAAGTAGCCTTTGTGGCTTGATATACTGTAGGTTGTTTTTTTAAAAAAAGATACAATAACAACTATTTTTGGAATGTGCACTGCCTTCTTTTATTGTTCACCGCTGTGATCCTTGGAATAGCGGTACTGTATATAAATAATTTTTATTATTATTATTATTATTATTATTATTCCTCATTTTTGTGAAAAACAAATACAGTACTTACATGAAGTCAATATATCTGTACCTCTTTAGAGAGTTTGCTGATTTTGCATTTGATAACCCCTTGACTTTCTCTATTCACATCCTTTCTGCCTATATTACAGCAGAAAGCAACAGGGAAAGAAGATCTGCTACACAAAATAATATATTTACAGGGTCTCAAAAACAGATCTCAAGAGAATTAAAAGGAAGGGGGCTCACCAAAAATATCAAGTTTTTGTTTTGTTCTGTTCTGTTCTGTTCTGTTTTAAGGACTGGGTACTCTGCCCTTTCTGCACTTCCTTAAATTTGGCATCATCAATATCAGCACCGCATGACAGACAATGAAGAGAAAGAGGTCACTTTTGTATATCACTTGGGGTAGACTTTATGTTGGCATGGATGTAATGATTACCCCTCAGCTAACTTCAAAGTAACACTGTAAAGAGTGATGTGTTATACTCAGTGTCCTACATAACCTTTTTTGAATAGATGACCTTTAAGTAGCTGAAGGTTGCCTCTGAATTTGGCTCACTTCAGTCAAAAACATCTGTTCCCCTTGTAGGCATACTGTAAGGACTTTTTTCTCAGTTGGATTGAGAGCACAGTCAGAAAGCCCTTTCTTGACCGATCACACACAGCCCGACACTTGTAAATCAAAATTTGGGGCTGACAACAGCAGGTCCGCATCCAGTCACCCCATCTCAGCTAGCAAGGCCACTAGACTGCTGTGAGAACCGCTCTTATCATGTCATCAAATCAAAGCATGTTGAGAAGAGGGAAAACAAGAGGCATCTGCAGAATTCCCACAATGTAGTGACTTTGGAGCACTGACAGATGCATCTGTCATTTTATACCTTCAACTAACCTGCTGTCCACTGGCCTGACACAGTAAAGCTGTCCAAGACAAACTCCAGCTCTCTTGCGTTGTTTTCACACGTCTCTGTTAGGAAGACCTGCCGTTTCTTGGCCTTTGTTAGAAAAAGTGGGAAAGAAGGCAAAAAAGTAAAACTATTACAGGTATTAAGTAAGAGAAAGGCAACTCAGAATCACAGTTCAAACAGGCTAAAAATGAAAAGAAAGAAAACACACAGCTCCATAACTAAGCAAACGGAATTGCCTTAGAACATTTGCTGGGATATCAAGAAGAAAGTGAAGCAGTCCATAAATTATCACCATTCTTTTTCAGTACCATAACATCCAAAATCCACAAAACAGTGATACCATAAATCTGGCAACAAAAATGCATGAGTTTGCAAACTTTCAAAACCTTCATGTTGGACTAAGTCATTGTCTAACAAAAGGGCTGTGACCTCACAAAGGATGGAGACCTTTGGGATCTCAGAAGTAGTACTTTCTTGCATTGCTAATGGAATTCAAATTTTATCTCTTGGACTTTGGAATGTTTTGTTCCAAGAGCCACACGGCCAGAAGGAAGAGGGACCCACTTGCATAGACATTACTCCAAAGAAAAACATACCAACAACACCTTGAGAAAATGCAAACCTGTGACTAACATCATAAATTTATATATTTTTTCTCCTGTATGATTCTTAACACCTTTGCCTGATGAAGAATCCAGTGAAACTTCGAAAGTTTGCATAATGTATTTTGTGCATTTTGGTTAGCCAAATAAAGGTATCATTGTTTTATGGCTTTGGATGTTATTGTAATTTGATATATGGATAACCCTGAATATGTTCTTTTTCAGGTTGCTCCAGTTATCTCCTCTGCACACACACAAAGTCGTACCCAAATAACCTGGTTAGGAAGAAGCTGTGTGTTAGAAAACTGTGTTTTCTCCACTTGTAAGGAAAATGTTTCTGTGCTGTAACGCACATATTTAAAGGATCTCTTTGCCACTGAGAAAGGATAGTGGAAGGTCTGTTTCCCATCTTCTTCCATATCAAATTGTTTTCAGTCAGCTTCCCTGCACATACACAAAGTAGTACCCAAATAACCCAAGGTCAGTACTCCTGAGTCACAGTTTCTTCACAAGTATATTTTGTTTATTGTCAGGAGTAAAAGCAGTTTGATTTGAGGTGCAGCGTAATAGTTTGAATGTTGGATTAGGACACTGGGAGACCAGGGTTCGAATCCCTGCTTAGCCATGGAAACTCATTGGGTGACCTTAGGCAAGTCACACTCTTTCAGCCTTAGAAGGAAGGAAAAGGCAACCCTTTGTTTGGGATGATTTGTCCCCAAAAGATTTGTTCTCTTGCCAAGAAAGCCCCCGCAATACAGCCACCTTAGCGTTACGACAAACAGGAAATTACTAAAAGGAACACAATAACAACATCAGCACCAACAGCAGCAGAAGAAAAGCAGACAGTTCTTTTTCCTTTCTCTATTACAATGCTTCCCCTCCATGACAGGAGTTCATTGTATAGGGCTATAGTATTATATGTAATTTCCCCTTGAAAATGACACAAAACATTCCATGCACAAATGCACACTTGCTCCCAGTCACTTCCACATGCCGAGAGAAAGAACATTAAGGGAGAGACTATGGGGCTTAACAGACAGCCCCGGATCAGGGCCATGGCAACCGCATAACATGCCCCTGATCTGGCCTTTCTGTGGCACAAAAAGAAGCCGCAAAAAGTGGCTCCTTTTCACAGCCTAGCTGCCGCCGCAGTAGCATTTCACTGCTCCTTTGACACAGCACATTTAAACACTGTGCTAATGGAGTGCCGCGACACACACGTCATGCAGTTGGGCATGCGGTGTGACGGCAGCATGGGGGTGGGTGGCATGTGTATGAGCCACTCTGAATTAAAATGTCCCTCCTCCCACAGCTGCTCCAGTTTCAATAAGAGCTCTGTCAGTGTTGGCCCCTAGTTCAGCACCAGCAGAGCTCTTGTTCAACTCAGAGCAGCTTCAGGGGAGGCAACCTGCAAAACTTAAGAGTTGCAGATCCATAGGCTGTCTTTCTACCACTCTTTGCCATATGGTAGTAAATGAAAGAAATGGGACAGGGAACCCCTGTGCATCCTCTTTCATATCCTTCAACTTTCCCAGTTTGGCAGGAACAGTCTCAACTGATTCACTGACATCCCACTTCTTTAGCTGTTTTTAAAACGTCCCAGTTTCTCTTTCCTCGTCCCTTTTCCCCTCCATTTGTCCTTCAGCTTCAAGTGCTTCAAAGTGAGTTCAGAGTGCAAACTCTGGAAAGGAGCAGGCAGGATCTTGCCCTTTCCTGCAGACTCAGGCAAAAACAAATGTCTGCAGCCTCTCCTAGCTTATGTAGGTTTTCTCATTAATAACTTTTGCCATATTGACCATGTTCTGATGTTGTCTAGCCACATGTGTACAGTTTTTATCTGTGAAACGTTGAAGGGTATGCCATTTTTATAGTGACATTTGATCTAACTTTGGTTCCGGTTCTGATTGCCTTCTAAACTTTTGAATGTTCAAAACTTTTGAATGTCCAGGTCTTTTTATGCTTATGAGGTCTGGCTAGGATACAGGATTCTTCTGCTTGGAACATCTTTCTCTTCCTAAAATTGAGCTCTATTATGAGCCAGTAGTGTACTGAGACTGACGAGAAGACAAGCAACATATGTGAATCTCTGCTGTGTTCTCTACTATTCTGTTTAAATATTTTATCAATTTGCTCTACTATTTTAATTTTAATTATATGTTCTGTATATCTACTAATATATTATTCATATACATTTCAGTGTTTGATCCCCAGTAGCTTTTACATGGGCTTCCCCGTGTGATGGTTAGTACTACCCTTCACAAAGAATTGCTACTGCCAATGGAATTCTCATCCCAGGGTTTTCATTTCTAAATCAGCAATATTCCAAAAAGAATTATTAAGATGCCTGTTGTTCTTACAGGATATAAATAGTCTAGAGGGATGAACTGCACACAATTATATCAATATTACTTTGCTAGGCTTGCACAATGCTGGGAAAAGATTGTAAAGCAATGTCACACCAATAAGATAAATATTTTCATGCAGTTATAAGTATTTGGAGTACTAAGTGCTCAAAGCTGTGCAGCAAAAATCTCATTCCATGGAAAGATCTGTGCAAACTGCTCCAGAGCCCAAGCTGAGTGGTTTTTCCTCTCTTCCAGATGTTCTACTTTCAATTCAAAAGGCGTTAGTATATTTATATTTATACTACTGCTCTGCATTTACATGTGCTGTTATTTGCCATTTCTAAGACAAATCTGCCCACTTTGTATTTCCACTTGCAATCAAATTCAGAAGAAAATCTTTAATTTGCCCAGCACTGTTCTCATGGTCAAGCTCAAAGCAGTGGCCTATTTACCTTCCTTGTTTTCCATCTACCATAATTTACTAAGGATTACTCCTATATCTTGGGTAATTTTTCTCCCTCTCTGATAAGTCACTTTCCCTGTATTCTTTTGATTTGGTGAGAGTGGGATTTGAAGTAGCTTTTTAAAAAAACTTGTTAATGTGGATACAAGTGTACTAGGAAGTGGCATTATCCAAGTTTCAGCTCCACCGTCCCTGGCATCTTTGAGTATAGGATGGATTATCTTGACTTTTGTTACAGAGGGATTATTGCCCAATTGTAAAGTACACAGATTACAAACAGAAGGTCCCCAGTTCCAACCTTCCTGTGTTCAGAGCTATTAAGATTTTCAACAATTACTGTATGTCTCTACTGTGTATGCACATAAATATACACAAGTCTGCACATAAATATACACACATACACACATGTATTTACACATACATATATACATTTAATGCTCACATATACTCATGTAGTTTTCATCAAATAGCACATTACCCCTAAATCTCAATAGATGCAGCTATTCACTTAGACGATAGTTGTTGTCATGACAAATCACAACCACTGGCTTCAAAAAAAGAAATATTTAAACAAGTATAGACGTATAAAATCAAAAATTTCAAAAGGTCCTATAGGTCATCAGATCCAATCCCTGCTCGGTGTAAGAAATCCAGCACTGAGCAGGAAGCTGTCCGTCTCCAGCAGGTTGCTGTGCAAAGAGCCCACCACCTCTCTAGGGGTGCATCTGCACTCTAGAAATAATGCAGTTTGACACCACTTTAAGTGCTTTAAGTGCTTGAAATGAGAAAGATTTTGACTGCCATTGACCATTTTTTCAATTGGGTCAGTATTTTGCTTTTTGTTCTTTTTTAACATCTTCAGTGCCCATCTAGAGAGCCAGCGTGAGTAGCCCAGGAATAAGCTGTGTGCAGACTTGCATGTAAGAGACAGTGTGGTGTAGTGATTTGAGCAATGGATTACAACTCTGGAGACCAGGGTTCAGTTCCTTGTTCAAGCATTAAAATCCATTGGGTGATCTTGGGCAAGTCACCTGCTCTCAGCCTCAGAGGTTGGCAAAGGCACACCCCTTCTGAAAACACTTACCAAGAAATCCTTAAGGTACGTTCACTTTAGGGTTGCCATAAGTAAAAAATAATTTGGAGGTGCACAACAACAACAAGTGTCCATCTACCTGTTTCTTAGAAGCTCGGTTTTTGTATGAAAGTATTGTTTCAGCCATGACACATACTTGGGCACAGCTCTCTCTTCCAGCATCATAGAGTTGTGAGGTTAAAATTAGACAGCTGAATTCACTGGCATAAAGGATGGGATACAATATGATTATCAAAAAACAAACAAACAAACAAACAAACAAACTCTGGGCTTACTTCAGCCTGTGATTTGTTACATATGTAAGGGTTTTGCCTGAGGTTGAAATGAAGTTTATCACTTCTAGCAACATCTGGGGAATCTGCAATCCTGTAAACAAGAGCAAGCTTGTTGTCTCTGATGGGTGAATGAACAAATGGCCTAGTGAGTGACCTGTGAATAACCCAAGATAGCCATCGGCAAAGGCATAGCTGGAATTTTCAGAAACACTCAGGAATTCCTTCCTTGTAGAGATAAGATGATATGCCTCGGAAATGATCCTAGAAATGATCCTACACAGGTTTATCCCGAGGTAAATCACACTAGAAGAGAGCCAATCTGGTTAACTGATTAGAATACCAGATTTGTACTGCAGAGAATGAGGTTTAAATCTCCAGTCAACTATAAAGTTCACTAGGTGACACAGCTAATTGTACTCCCTTAGACCAACTTAACTTACAGTGCAATTCTGAAGATAAAACTGGGCAGGAAGAAACCATGCATGACACCCTGGGTTTCTGGAAGATGAGATAAAAAATGGAAATGCAAGCCCTACTGTTTTATTACATTTTACTTCAAGGAGTTTGCATGTTGTTGTATGACTTCAAGTAATTTCTGGTTTATGGCAACCCTAAGGCAGTTATGAAATAACTAGAAAAGATCCTAAAGATTAACGCTATACAACTGAATGCTAAAGTTAGAATCATCCAAGCCATTGTATTTCCCATCTGTTGGTGTAATGTGCCTTTAAACAGAAAAATATTTTGATTGACTGCATGATGACTCACAGCCAACATTTTATATTAGTGGACCAAAAGACTGGTCAGATGTCAACTGACAGCTGGAATGTTTGGTTAGTTGTAAGCTATTGTTGGAGCAACAGGTTATTGCTGTGAGCTACTGTATTTTAGTTTGCAGCTGTGAAACTGACATTGAAGTTGACTGAAAGTCAGAATGGAGTGAGTGTGTGTGTGTGTGCGTGCTATTTTATATTATACATATTATAACTGAAGATAACCTCCAGGACTTTGGATGAATCAATTGTCTGTGATTGCTTCTATTAAGTCTGAAAAGTGGTCAGTGTACTGCCAATATCAATAGCTCTGTGTGTGTGTGTGTGTGTGTTAGTTATACTCTGCTGTGTACATTATTTTGGCTGTAGCTGGGTGATTTTTACCCAGACTGCGCCGAGAGTTGGCCTTCATCTCAGTTTAATATACTGGCCGACACCATCACCATATACGCTTGCAAGAGCTGGACAGTGAAGAAAGTGGATAAAAAGAACATCAATGCTTTTGAGATGTGGTGCTGGAGAAGAGTGCTTAGGATACCGTGGATAGCCAAAAAGAAAAACAAATGGGTCTTAGACCAGATCAAGCCTGAAATCTTCCTGGAAGTCAAGATGACCACATTGACGCTGTCGTACTTTGGCCACATCATTAGAAGGCATTAAAAGGCATGCTGGAAAAGGTTGAGGGAAGTGAAAGGAGAGGAAGAGATGGTTTCCATGACTGAGCAGGGATTTGAACCCTATTCTTCAGAGTCATAGTCCAACATTCAAATCACTACACCACACTAGCTCCATGAGCATGTCTTCCTATTACATGTATTTGTGCAGATCTTGATATTTAAAAAAATATTAATGAGAACACTAAACTAAAGCACCATATTCATTTATCTCAGATTTACAATGGATCTTCATCCTTTGTTGTGATACAAACTCAAAGATCACATAATACTGTACTACACTGTACTGGTGGAACTCTTGGTATGTCCTATGCATGTGTGTGTGTCAATAAACCAAAATTTATGCTTTTTGTCTTTTTTATTGGAATACAATACACACCTAGAATGATCAACTTTGTTTTCCCTCCCTCACCCCCTTCCACTTGCCAAATATAAAAAAATAGCTTCAAACACACGCTGGGACACTGCTGGGGGTACGATTCATAATGAGACCTGGGTGATGTTCTGTAGATTTGAGATACAGTACCATGCTCAAAAATCCATTCCTTAAAGAACAAGCCCACTGATTTAGGTAGCCACTCCTTCCACCAGGATAATACAGTTGTCCCTCCATATTCGCTAGGGTTAGGGGAACAAGACCCCCGTGAATATGGAAAAACTGCAAATAACAAAAACACTGTTTTTACCTGAGAGGACACCTCTCTAGGAATCTCTAGGTCCTCCAGTGCAACTCTGTGGTCAATGTCCAACATACACTGACCATAGAATGGCACTGGAGGAGCTACAAATGGTCTTTCAGTGCAACTTTTAGTTAAAGTTGACCACAGAGTTGCACTGGAGGACCTAGACAGTCCTAGAGAGAACATATTAATGAAATCCGTGAATAATCAAATCCGCAAATATCAAAGCCGCAAATATGGAGGGATGACTGTAGTTCTAAATAAAAGTAAGTAGTTTTTAAAGCCATGTATCCTGTTTGATCTTGAAAGCTAAGCAGGATTAACCTTCATGAATACTTGGACAGGAGACCATCAATGAATACCAGGTGTTGCAGGCTATTTTTCAGAAGAAGGAACTGGCAAAACCACCTGTAGTATTTCTTGCCTAAGAAAAACCTATGAAATTCATGGGGTTACCATAAGTCAACAGGTGACTTGAAGGCAACATACACTCACATATACCAGCTGTAATAATTGAATGGTTATATTGCTGCAAAATTGCACAGACAGGAAGCAACATGAGTCCCAATGCACCATATTCTTTCTAGCCCTCAGAGGCTCTCCACATGAAAATGCTACCCAACAAGGGAAGCCATTTCAATAAAAGCACTGCATGTGAGCCTTATTGTACTATAAAGTTTCCCTAGGCGATCCTCATTCTGTTGCAAAGTGACTTTCAAAGTCAGTAGCTCATTAAACATCTTGCATGCCACCCACTTAAAAAGTAATTTACTTTCCCAATTGGAATCCTTGATTGTTATGCGTTTTTAAAACATCCTGTCCCATTCTAACACAACAGAAAGGAGAGTGACACTTTTAACTAAAGGTTATCCTGTGTAACAATAGCACTGGTGACCTTCAGCACTGCAAACTGATGGAGCTGCTACCCAAGGCTGCAGTGGGCAAACACATCAGTGCCAAAGACAGGTAAGTCTAATACGCCTCCTTAAAACTGCCAACCCAGAATGCCAACAGGAGGCACTAGAGGAGTCAAAGTGGAATAGTAGCACTTTGAGAGTATAGTGTGATAAACATCAATGTATAGTAATACAGATCCAGTCAGGTCCTGCCTTCACAGCATAACTTTACAGTGCCCTACAGAAGCATTTACAGACACACACACACACACACACACACACAACTTTTCCACATCTTGTTGTGTCACAATCTGAAGTTGAATTAATTTAACTGGCATTGTAATGCTTGATGTACAACAAGTTACGTAACTGTGTGAAGTTGCAAAATATTTTTTATTATGGCAGAGCAGTTAAGGAAAAAAAAAAAATGGCACTTGAAACAAACTGGGAATAGTCAATGGAGGTATTTATTTAGGACAGCAGAGGATGGTTTCAGAAGGACAGGAAAGTGGGAAAATCAAATGGGAGCCCTGTGTGTTCTGTCAAGCGTTGTAGATACTCCGCAATATCTTATCTCAAGTCCCCATTTGCCTGTGTTTCATACTGTTCATTAGATTCCCTTTCATACCCATTCAACCACACATATGTTTTCTGGCAACTGGAGCTAGTGTGGTGTAGTGGTTTGAGCATTTGGACTATGGGGATTATTGCATCAGCCCCCCCCCCCCCGATCTGGGCATGGGCTGAGCCTGTGTAAAAACAGATGTTATCGCATAGCTCCTTGCCCAGATCGGAGACATCCTGTACCCGATCCGGACTTCTCCCATATTTTGCAAAGAATGGGACTTCATTGTCACGCCCAGATTGGGAGAAAAAACTGTGTGATAATCTCCTAAGATTCTTGAACATGGGGGTCAAATCCTGCTGGGTTATTTTCGGCAAGTCACAGTCTCTAAGCCTCAGAGGACTGCAATGGCAAACCTCCTCTGAAGAAACTTCCCAAGAAAACCTTCTAATAGGTTTTACTTAAGATCACCATAAATTGGAAACAACTTGAAGGCACATGACAACTCTGCAAACTGAGTTCAAAGTCCAAAAGTAATATACATGTAATTAACTCAGCAGGAGGGAGAGCTGAGGAGAGGGTGAAATCTTGCCCTTCCCAGTAGGCTTAGGCAAAAGCAAACTGCAGCAGCCTTCCCTGGCTTGTGTGCTCTTCCTTATTAATAACTTTTCTAATCCTGAATTTCTAACAATCCTGATCTCACTCTGATGTTGCTTGGCCACATGTGTCCCAGTTTTCATCTGTGAAATGAACGGTAATGGTAGAGATCTGGACAAAAGTACTAATTTTGAAGGCACTGAGACTGCACTGTCCAGGACTGAATAATCAGACTACCGCTTTATTTTGCACATGTTACTATTATAGCTGCTTCCCCATCGCCAGTGTCCCAATAACATGAACCTAGAAACTGGAAATATAATGTCTTGGGCAACAACTCCCAAAATCCCCCAGACAGCATGATCCACAACACTAACTTTTCCAAATGCTGATAAAAAGGTCCTTGTTCAATACTTCCAGCAAATCAATCATGCAAAAGCAGCATTCTGAACATTATACACCACAGCTCAAAATATGCTACTTTCAACATATTCTAGAAGACAGGATCATAATATTATAAGAATTGTAGGAGGCAGCTCAGTTTTACTGAGTCTTTATTTATGAGCTGTTTAAGACTCCTGGAATTTTAAACACTCTATGAAAATAAATTTTAATACTTCCAAGCATAAGACACATTTTTAAGTACAGAGGTGTTTTTTTTTTAATTGGCACATATCATATTCAAATGAATTCAAATGAATTTCCAATGCATTCAAAAAGATAGCACATGAGATTTAGCAAAATTAAGCGATAAAAATACAAGTCCTTGTCTCTTCCTCCATACAGGAGCTGGTTTGCAATGACTGGCAGGTAAAATTATAGCTGCCAGGAACCACACGGTGGCACCACAGAGAGACTTCTGGAACTTCTACCACAGTTAGCAAGTAACTTGCAGTATTCGAAACTTCATATGATGGAGATGGAACAGATAAAGACATCCATTTACAAACTGTCAGCTTGCCAGAAGGCTTACCACATATGTTCGCCCAGAAATTTGAGTAGCTCTTGTGGAAATAACTTTGCTCTGCTCAACCATTTACCACCTTTTAATATGACTGTATTTTTTCATAAAATCATCTTAAGTTCTGAATTCCCATCTTGTATACATAACTACAGTTGGCCCTCCCTATCCATGGATTCTTTATCCACTGATTCAACCATCCATGGCTTAAAAATATTCTAAAACTATATAAATTCCAAAAAGCACATTTTGGTTTTACCATTTTATATAAGGGACACCATTTTTCTATACCATTGTATATAATGGGACACAAGCATCCAAGAATTTTGGTATCCATGGGGGTTCTGGAATCAAACCTCAGAGGATACCAATATTCAAAAACAATGCAATCCTTCTCCAATCTGTTTCCTACACACCAAAAATCTACACCAGAAAAGCCAATGCAGAGGGATGATAGGAGTTGCACAACATCTTGACACCCACAAACTGGCTCATTTTTACCTCCACTATCAGACTCAGGAGCCTCTCATTCTAAGCGCCTGCATGCTCTGTGATTAACAATTTAAAACTGCAGCATGGAAAGGAGGAATGGTAATGCTGACTCTCAGCCATAGTATAGCTCCTGATAGATGTTTTTGATTTGTTATTGTTGTTGTAGTGTGTCTTCAAGTAATTTCTGACTTATGGCAACCCTAACATGACCCTATAATGGGATTTTCTTGGCAAGGTTTGCCCTTGCCTTCCTCTGAGGCTAAGAGAGTGTGACTTGCCCAAAGTCAGCCAGTGGGTTTCCATGGATGAGCAGGGATTCAAACCCTGTTTTCCAGAGTTGTTGTCCAATGCTCAGATCACTACACCATGCTGGCTCTCTCTTTTGACTTTGTGTGGCTATAAATATTTCTGTATTTACAGTAAACATAATCTGGTGAAAGGCAATGGAAGCTGCACTCCAACAACATAAGAAGGGCCACACAAGCTTCTCTGCCTAGCCACTCCTGACTAGCAGGCCACATCCCAATCCTGCTAGGACTTCCACTGTTTCTGGCTTGGATTACTATACCTAGAGCTGTTGCACCATTTTCTGAATTCAGGCCTGTAGGTAAAGTTTGAGGACCCATAAATGCCCACATAAGAGTAAAGAGCAGCTTTGGAAACCACAAAGTTGTTATATGGCTTGGATTAAAAATCTGCACTAGACAACTGTCCCTGGTTTACCCATCCCGCCTCTTAATCCTTAGTACATCCTCCTTAGTACTCTCCCAATCCCCTCTCCTAGTTTCCTTTGCACTATTTTATTACATGGGGCATCCTTGATCTTCTGCATTACTTAAAGTGGCTAAATGAGATGTATTCTAGCAGCAATGGTCCAAGTGTGGAGAAAGAAGGAGGCCAGTACTCTCCTTTTCTTACCATCTTTTTTTTAAAAAAGCCATTTGGGCAACACAAGAAAAGCGTGGCAGCATACTGTTATGGCAACTTTTTCTTCTCTGACAAAACTAACAAGTGCTTAAGAGGCCCTCAGAGAATGCTGTAATCACAGTTTTCCTTATTTGCCTTTATGTTGATTAAAGCTACTTAATGAGTTTTAAGCACAACTAAAATGTGTCACTTTGGAAACCAAGAGGAAATTACTTATGTGTTATTAGTGAATTATCAAAACCAAGATTAGGTCATTTGAGCATGAACACACATACACACAGACAGAAGTTACAAGTGTCTAAAGACCATTACAGTATTTCCATTATTCCCTCCTTACTAGTTGGGTGTTACTAGAAAACTATGAAACAATGAGCGCAGCATGAACAAATGAGTCTCAAAATATAAAGTGTCAATACTCCGCTAGGGGTATGCATGCATAGTATTACAAAGAATATTTTCCAGTGTCCTCTTTCTAGCCATACATACTAATTTGCCAATCAACTAGAGAACACCATGTTAACAAAAGGGACATAATACCTTTCAAGCAGCATAGCTTACATTCTGGACAGAGCTTATATTGAAGGATCACATTTTAAGCCTTAAGGTTTAAAAGATACAAAGGAGAAGCCGGTGTAGTATAAAATTTATTTCAATTCTTTATCACTTGAGACTGAATAGATGAGGAAATTATCTGTTTCCAGAAAGTTTTTGAGTCAAGTCCCCAAATACTCTAAGTGTGTTTTGTCAAAAATATTATGATTTTACAAAGATGGGAATGACCATTCAATTGGTAATCCCAATGAAACTAAGAGCCATTTCACACTACACAGTTATAGTGATTAAGGCGGGATACAGACCACTCAAAAAGGGCAGTCTGCCGCCTCCTCCTTTTCCGCCGATGGGAAGCCGCAGCAGATAAACTGCGCAGCTTCCCGCCGGCAGAAAAAGAACCCGCAAAAAGCGGGTTCTTTTTTCGTCATGCTTGCAACACCCAAGTGCGCAAATGGCACACTCGTGACATCGCAAGCGTGACGCGACGTGCGGACACTATGTGTCCATCACGTCATAATGGCAGCACCCATGTAGACAGGGTGCCGCCATTTTGACACCTCTGCAACATGCTAGGGTTGCAGGGCGTGCAATGGCACCGCCCTCACACAACCCTAACATGCCAATCTGGATAGCGCCTAAGATTCCACTTTAACTCCCATGGTTCTACCCCATGGGATCCTGGAACCTGAAGTTGTACATGTATGGTGGGGGCCTTTAAGTCATTTCCGATTTATGGTAACCCTAAAGTGAACCTATCATGGGGTTTTCTTGGCAAGATTTGTTCAGAGGAGATTTGCCATTGCCTTCCGCTTAGGCTGAGAGCATGTGACTTGCCCAAGGTCACCCAGTGGGTTTCATGTCCAAGCAGGGAATCGAACCCTGGTCTCCAGAGTCCTAGTCGAACACTCAAATCACTATGCCATGTTAGGGAGGGGTATTTTGAATTCTCAGTGTGAGAGCACTAGTGCCTTTAATAATAATAATAATAATAATAATAATAATAATAATAATAATAATAGAATTGTAGAACTGACCAAGCTACAAGCCCCAGGATTCCATGGGATGCTGCTACGGCAGTTAACATGGAATCACAATGTTAAAACTACGTAGTGTGGAAAGCTCCTAAATTATCTACGAATTTTTGGAACACCAGGAAATAAATAGTTACAACCATCTCTAGAAAATATATGGAATTTGCAACTCTTTAAAAAGTTTCTAGGAATTCTTGCTCAGCTTAAAATACTTTGCACCAACATTTTTTTAATTAGAAAAAAAATCTATTTATGATGTTTGACATCTAATCAATTGTTTCATTATCCCAATAAATGTGATATACAGACCCTATTGTTAATATTCACTGTGAACAATATTCCAATATCAATGTTTCTTTTGAAAAAGGCTTGAAAATGGAATGGTTTGACAAAAGGTAGATACAATAAATCAGCATACTGGTTTCCATCCAGATTTAGGAGATTATCTCACCCAGAAATCCCGCCGGGATAGTTGCGGGATTGAAAATCAAAACCGAACGTTATTGCACACAACTGCAGCCTTATTATTATTGCATGCAGCTGTGGCCGGGCGAGTGCAACCCGTATGCAACCTGGACTCCAGCCACACTTATCCAGTGGCTTTTCAAAAATGACAAGCTCCCATTTTCGAAAAGCTGCTGGCTAAGCATGGCTGGGGTCCAGGCTCATACAGGTTGCACTTGCCCAGCCACAGCTGCATGCAATAACACCCATTTTTTACTTTTTAATCTCACATCTATACCAGTGGGATTTCCAGGTGCGATAATTTCCTTAATCAATTGATCTGAAGTTCCAGTGATACCAGTGGAGCCTAAATTGGGCATAACCCCACAAATTTTCAATATAGTTTGCAACTAACAATTGTAACTAATTCAGGCTGGAACCAATCCATTGTTTCTAGCCAATAATCAGTTAGGTATTGGTCAGACATCAGCTTTCAAACTATGGCCACTATTGACCTCTTGTCTTCAAGAAATATATTGGACAAGATCTTTGCTGACAAGATTTATCAGTAACATAAAAACTACCTGTGTGCTAATAATATACGATTAATAACAGTCTACCATCAGAGAATTCTGGAATGGTTTACTCTTTAGAGTGGAGGTGGATGAAGCATGTCTCTCCATATGTTTTGGGACTGCAACTTCCAACCATCTTCACCAATTGCCAGGCTAGCTAAGGCTGCTGGCAGATGCAATCCAACAAATTTTGGAGGGCTGCACTTTTTCCACTCCTTTTTTAAAACAAACATCTTGTCTTTCTTCTACAAATCTCAACTTATGTAGGATGCTCAGGCAGTCTTCCATCTGGGCACTGAGCAGACCTAGGCCTGTGTTCAACATAGTCTGCATTTTTCAGACCAAATTACATTATGCATCCAAAAACAAAGAATCCATGATATGTTCACAGAACTAAGGAGTGCTTTGGAAAGAACCTAATAAGAAGAGAAAAATATCAGTTTAGAATGCTTCCAGATGGGAGGTTTTCCAGTGCCCTTGAGCATGAATCAATGCACACAAGATGTGAAGGCTGTAGGGAGAATGTGCCAGTTCCCAGTTCTGATCCCAACTGGTCCACAAAGCAATCTGGGAACAATCAGGATAAGTGCAAGCCATACAATTAAAAGCAGCAAAACATGTACAAAACTCCCATGCTACATGAGGTAATACTTCTTTCTCTTCCTGTCACTTTCAATACAGTGCTCACTCAGCCATGAAGAAAGCTGCTTTCTGACCATCCCCTTAAAGATCACAGTTGGTACTTGTCTTAACATGATTTTTAAAGGATCCATTGGGTGAATGAGGGTAGAAGGGAAGGAGTTCAAACTGCTGCTCAAATATAACACTTGGGAACAGATCACAATTTGAGAAAGGTGAGAAAAGGCTGGAGTTGTTACCCTAAAAATACTTCAAAAATATGCAAAAGTATGGTCCAAAATACTTTAAGATAGTCTTCTGGACATCACAATAATAATATAGGTCTGAGCTGTAAGAATGTATGCACTTCTGAACTTACCTGCAAGTTAAAATATGAAAACTTAGGATGTTCTGGATCCCACTAAATATGTGTGCTATGTCAGATCAAAGGTTAAAGTACTGAGTACTATGTGCTAATGGGTATGTATAATATGGCTATCCCTTAAGTATTGTTAAACAACTAGGAATGAGGCACAGGGTCTTATATACATCTTGCCCACCTTAGTTCCTCTCACTTCACTTTTTTAAAAAGGGTCTATATTAGCACCAAGAACCTGATTAACAAAATTGTGTAATTAATCAGTAAAATATGGCTGTTAACCATGGTTAAAGCCAACAAAGAAAGTGGATGAAACACCATCTGAGATCTTTAACTGTGACAGAGGGTCGCCATCAAACAGTTGGCCCTCCGTATCCACAGATTAAGTATCTATGGATTCAACCATCAGAGCCTTGAAAATAATTGTTTAAATCCAAAAAACAAGCCTTGATTTTGCCATTTTATGTAAGGGACATCATTTTACTTAACCACTGTATATAATGAGACTTGAGCATTCACGGATCTTGGTACCAAACCCCAGCAGATAGCAAGGGCCCACTGTATTTGCAGTAATTCTTACTACTGCAGACAAAGGCATGAAACATGTTCTAATCTCTGGAAGAAAAAGTTAAGCAGCAAATAGATTTAACTCTCCAGTACTGTAGATAATCACAGAGAACCACTTACCAAATAAGGTAATGAATTCTGTGCTACACAGACTTTCTAAAGTGAAGTAACAAATCTCCCTGAAAGATACACTTTAATCTAACCAGGGTGAATTCCATCACCTGTGTGCATATGGAATCAGACTAGATAATTGTAATGGTCCCCCAAAGGTCTTTAAAGTGTGTGAATTTGAATTGCTTCCATACTTAATAGTCTAGGAGGAGCTAAGCATATCTATTCCTTTCAGAATATCCAAATTACGGCCAGTGAGTGAAGCCACAGATAGGCTTAATACCAGCTTGGGCAAATAAAGTAGTAGAGTATCTAATAAGTTCTGACTCATAGAAGGTACTTGGAGCAGACAACTATATTTAAACCTTTTCTAACTCTAATGACACTCCTTGAGTTTTAAAACTGACACTTTAAACTTTCTTTTAAACTGTGCCTTTTCCTAACAAGCCCTTTGTTGTTGTTGTTGTTGTTGTTGTTGTTGTTGTTGTGGTTGTTGTGTACCTTCATGTCATTTCCAAATTCTGATAAACCTATCACAGACTTGTGTCAAGATTTGTTCAAAGGGGGTTTACCTTTGCCTTCCTCTGAGGCTGAGAGAGTGTGACCTGTTCAAGGTCACCCAGTGGGTTTCCATGGCCAAGTAGGGATTTGAACCTTGGTCTCTAGAGCCATAGTCTAATGCTCAAATCCCTGCCTTTAGATAACAAAAAAGACATGTCATTCCCTTTTTAAAAAAACATACTTTAAATCAACGTTATTGACGGTTTAGAAGTGTATGCTGCAATGGTGAAAGAATCATTTTTACAAACACTAAAAACCATAAACTGATCATTACCACTTGGCGGCAACAAATGTTTTGTGTCTATTTTCTGCAATATTTGTCATGATTTATAGTGAAATGTTTTACCAGGAATCAACAAATTAAGACAGAACGTAAGAGCCATGCTGGATCAGACCAAAGGACTACAGTATCTAGTCTAGTTTTCTGTTTTCTACAACAAACTAGATATTTGTAGGAATTCCACAGAATGATACAAATGCAATAGCATACTTGCATTCATATTTTCTAGAAAGTTATAATGAGAGAAATACAATCTCTGATAACAGGTACACCATCAAATAGCCACCACAACAAGCGGCCACTGAATGCCTTCTTCTCCTCTGTGAATCACACTAATCACATTTTAAACCCAGCCACTTTGTAGATGTCTCTATAAGTTGTGATACCAAATTCCAAAATTAACTATGCACAATGTGATCTAATACTTTTTATCTGTTCTGAATCTCCCACCATTCAGTTTCCTGAACCATCCCAGGTTCTAGTATTATGAAAGATGCAGAAGGCTTCCTGTTTGCTTTCTCCATGCTATGCACAGACTTATACACATAAACTGTCACCTTTCACTTTTGCTTTTTGTCTGTCCTTGACATCTGTTGTTGAGGCTCTTCTTTCTTTTTGGCTGAAGATACTGTATTTTTGCATTCCTCCCTGACAATACTCCTGGTTTCAGTCCAGAGTTTTTCTGCCTTCTGGTCAATTAGGCTTAATAGTGCAAATCTATTTTTCACATTGCTTTTGAATTCTTTGTGGGATATTCCTCAAGTTGTATTCCAGCTTGATGGTAGTTTAGTATTCTTCTTTAGCTTTATTAAAACCCCACAATCTGCTCTTGCTCTTGTTTTTGCAGAAAGAATGGAGCTTCTCCATCTGCTTCCAATTATGTAGTCTATTTTATTTGTATAGTAGCCATCAGGTGACATCCATGTATATTTGTGATTGTTGTTGATGTATGCCTTCAAGTCATTGCAGTTTTATGGTGATCCTAGGTCACGTATCACAGGGTTTTCTGGAGCTGAGAGGTGTGACTTGCCCAAGGTCACCCAGCAGGTTTCCATCACTGAGTGGGGAATTGAACCCAGATCTCCAGGATCATAGACCTATGCTCAAATCACTGCACCATGCTGGCTCATATAGTTGCTTCACATAGTCATATAGTCGCTCCAAAACATATTCAAACATAAAATTCACTACTGATAAAAATGGGCTTGTATACTTGTCTAATACAAACAATAACAAATGCAGGTTTTTTTAAAGGCATGGGAAGCATTTAATCAGTTACTTTAAACATAGAACAGCACTGGGGTTTTTTTAATATAGCATATATCATATTTTAGACCAATAAAATAAATGCCTCAGGTCTTTTCTCTTACCAGGAGAAGTTCATCCTGTAATTCTTTGTAGCTTTTTTCATTATTTTGAAGTCTCTCTGAGAGATCTATAATTACTTTCTTCTTGTCCTCAATTTCTTCACTGAGCTGCTTGTTTATTGAGAGATACTCCCTTTCTAGCCTGAAAAGATGAAATAGAATTTTCAGAAATACTTTAGACTAATAATATTTTAGATTGTTAATGCATTACACATATTACATTAGTACTCCTCTATTTTTTTAAACTAGGGTTTAATATTAACAAAATTAGGAAAGTACTGAAGAAATGCTAAGTTACCAAGTGCCTAATATGCTATATTCATAAGTCATATTGTGGGTGTGGCACAAGAACTCAGCGAGATGGCAGAGTTGTGCTGGAGGACCTAGATTACTGGAGATAACATATTAACCAAAATTGCAAATAATCAAATCCACAAAAGACAAAATCACAAATGTAGAGATCCAACTGTATATGGAATGAAAAATGCCCTATGTCCAAGCTGCATTCAGGACAGGATGGGCACTAGGGATCATATTTCAAATATATGATGGATAATGGAGCATGCCAAGGAATTTCAAAAGGAAATGGTTCATGTTTTTCTATACCTTAGCTCAGTGGAGACTGCAGTCAAGAAATCAGAGGAAGACAACATATAAGGGCAGCTATGGATAAACCAGACAAGAACCTGAAGTGTAAATATGTATCATTAAATACTACAGTAAGGATTGTTCATGCCATCATATTTCTAACTTATTGTGAAACTTGGACAGTGAAGAAAGCTGATAAGAAGAAAGACCTGTACAGATTGGCCTTAAAGACTGGGTTGGGGTGGAGTCAGGGTGTAGCGTCCATATGACGCACACCCTGGCTCCACTCCCAGGGTAATGTGACACCATACACCACACCATGAAGCATAGCATCATGGAGCTCCTCTGGTGCTATGTCTGCACAACGCAGTGCCAAATGAGCTATCAGCTATCGTGCCCTGGAAAGGCCAGATCGGGGCAGCCATGTGCAGTTGCCGCAGCCCCAATCTGGCTGTAAAAAGGGCTGTCTGTAAAAGGACAAATAAATGGGTGCTAGAGCAAATCAAGGCTGAACTCTCCCTAGAAGCTAAGATAACTAAACTGAGACTGTTGTACTTTGGACACATCATGAGAAGACATGACTTACTAGAAAACACAATAATGCTTGGTAAGGACAAGGTAGAAGGCAGTAGGAAAGGAGGAAGACCACATTATAGATGGATGAACTCAAACAAGGAAGCTATGTCCCAGAGTCTGCCAGACCTGAGCAGGTCAGTTGCAGACAGGGTGATTTGGAGGTCTTGCATTCAAAGTCAAATTGGCAGCAGTTAACAACAACAACAAAAACCGTGCCTGGACAGAGGATACTTTTCACAAACAATACATCTACGTAATGGGTTTATCTATTATTGTTATATTTACAATCAAAACAAGACATAAAATAAATTAATATAATATTAGAAACCTAGGGAGAGAGAAAGGGATCTAAACATTCTAAGGATAGTTTGAAAGCCAGGAACATGCTGTGCTGTCTCTGCTGTTTCCACTTTCATGTGTAAATTTATTACTGCCTTCTGTGGTTTATGATAATCGTGTCCTTATGTATGCACTGGGACTAGCTGTAGTCAGATTTTCAGAAGGTATGGATGGGTACTTCAGATAACTCTCCCCAAACTCAAGGAACACATGATGGAGCTTCCCAGGCTGCATTTCTCACTCTCTATCCATTTGAACTAATACATCTAAAAATAAGGACCTCTACACACATTATTACATCCGAACTGGACCGATGTTTCTTTTCGGTGTTAGAATATGTCCCTTCCCCGAACTTTAGATACATGCTCCTATAAACGCTTACTATTTGGAAGGCTGAATGACAGTTTAAAAAGTATTTTTCAACTCTACAATAACAAAGTATTTTCTAAACACACTGAAAAAGAACACAGAAAGTTGATACTAATAGTTAAGAGAGCTGTAACTGGTACAAAACTCAGTATGTGTCTGAATAAACATCAAGACTGAAGATAAAAGCAGAGCTTGGAAACATTGTCTTAACATCTAATATGATAGTATTAAACATCTAACTCATTTTCAATGTCAGATCTTGGGAATGGTGGGAAATAATATGTTACCACACTCATTAGCAATGCACTACTTTGGTTGCTTTAAGAGGTGTGTTGCCTCTTATCTTAATTGTGTAAAAGGTGGCTGAAGGATTTCCCCCTCTAATTAGCTAAGACAAATGTGATGTAGGAAGAACACCCAGATGCTAACACATCATGGAAATGGCTAGAGTATTATGTCACTTAGCCACTTCAGGAAGTATACTGGCAAACTGGCCAGATTTCCTGTACCACATTGCTGTCTCTTCATTATTGTGTCCTGAAATGAAATAAGCCATAGGAACTCTTCTTTAAAGGTTTAAAAAGAGGGCACCTCCAGCCAGGTCATATATAAATTAAGAGAGAATACCTTCCAAAACATGTGAAGTAATATGTAAAAGAATTACTCAATGATTTACAAATCCCAAAGACATTACTTACTTTAATAAAATCAACACCACTGCCCCCACATTGCCCCCCAAAATCAACTTCTTACATTAATTACTGTAGAAAATTATTTCCAAGCTCTGAATAAAAGAGCACATAGTGAAAATATATAGGAAACTAAAGTAACACCAGATGCAAAGGCTACCAAGAGAATGAATAGAATAGGGATGTATGACAGAATGTAAGAAATGTGACAGGTTTTTTTTTTTAAATGAGGAAAAATTCTTTAAAAACTACCTGAAAGGTCATCACCCATAAAAGATGATGCATACATATCAGTATGACTTGCAAGAAAACAAAAATCCAGTTATAAATTAAAATACAAGTTGTAGATGATTGGCAACTTTGAATACTGTCACGCAGTCATGAGCCTGAAGCAGACGAGCCAGATGGACTGTGCCGGGACCATGCCAGCCTCGATTGCGCTGGGATCACAGTGACCGCATGGGCCCAGGCCCAATTTGGGCCACTGCGGTGGTCCTGAACCAGGCTGCCAGGAGGAGTGGATTATACCCGCTCCTTTTTGGCCCAGTTCTTCTTGCTTGGCGCAGCATCAGCCAGGCTTCCAGCCATGTTCAGACCATGTGTCTGCTAAACACCATGTCCCCAATTCAGCCTGAAGCTGGCACTTTTTGCCCGTGTGTTTCAGGCCATCGTTAGCTACTTTGTCAGCACAGTCAATTATCAAACAAACTAATTATTTGCCATTCATTAATTCACTGTAATAAAACAATAGGTCTGTGGAGCTCTCTTCAAAGATCACCAATTTTTTCCCATTAAGTGTATAATGAAGTCTTCCGAATCATACAGGTTATACCTTGATTTCTGGTTAGAAAAATCGGCTACATTTTAAAAAATCAACATATAGGGATAGTGGTCTGAATTAATGAAAGAAAATACTGACTGTTTCAAAATGAAACATTTGCTCCCTGAATCTTTGATAAGGTACGAGCACCTGCTTTCTAGACTTTTGTATATAATTACAAGTATATCTCAGTTTAAAAGGTGGATGTGTTCCCAGACATTACTTATTTAACAGCAAATTTGGTACCAGAGGCAGGAATAACATGGAAAGAATATAGATAGGTTTCTACACCACAAAAAGAGAAGAGCTATTCAAGATTATTCAGGAAACTTGTTATTCAAAACCAAAAATATGCACATGGGAAATAAAACAACCAGGTCAGGTAAGCCTTGCATAGGGTAAACAAAAATATTTTGAACCTTCTAGAGACCACTTGAAGGCCTCTTCTAAAATGTATATGCCTTTTTTTTTTTCCTTTTAGCATGTAGCATCTCATAATAGCAACTTGAATGAACACAATTATCTGAGGTATCTGTTGAAAGCCTCAGGCTGAGACACTGAAAATCTGAACACAAGTTAACTGAAGAAATCAGCACATATTGGTTTGAGTGCTGAACGTGGACACTGGGAGACCAGGGTTCAAATACCAGCTTGCCCATGAAAACCCACTAGGTGAGCTTGGACAAGTCACACTCTTAGCCTCAGAGGAAGAAAGGGGCACATCTTCTGAACAATTTCTGTCAAGAAAACCTCATATTAGGACTTAGGGTTGCCATAGGTCAGACATGACTTGAAGGCACATGACGACAACACACTCAACTGGGATGGGGGGGCTTTCAAAAACTCCTAGAGCCAGTTGCTATTTCTATGGCCCAAAACAAACGAGCCAAATAGAGTAGCTTCTAGTCACTTTGGGGGTGTGGTGTATAGAAGATGTACATCCCTGAAGTGGCCAGAAGCAGCCCTGAGGCTGCCGGCAAAGGAAAAAGATTTAATCTGCTCCTGCTGGTGGCCTGTTCAGGAGTATGATAGCGGCCCACTTCAGGAACAGGCCATCCAGTTGCTGCAGTTCCAGAGCGATCACAGCCAGAGGAGCCGGAGATCAATCCTTCTGGGCTGCCTGCTTCGGCCCTTTCTCTCTGCACACAGTTAATCTGCGCTACACCTATGTTTTAATTCCATTAAACCTAAATACTGTAAAAGGCCTAAATACACTAAAGGCACCAGACCCTGTCTCATCTTGGAAGCCCTGCTTAGTACTTGGAGTGGAGACTGCCAAGAAATTCTAGATGCTGTAGGCCACTGATTTCCAAAATAGTTGGTAAGCCCCCCCCCAGTGAACGGTAGAAAAATTCAGGGGAATGGTGAAGGGGAAAGGGGGCAGCGAGTGGGGTCTTCCGTCAAAGTATTGATGCACAAGGAAGACAAGGGGAACCATCAGCCTTTAGGACAATGATGGGGATGAGGGTTACATGAAACTTCTTTTCAGAGTCCCTTAAAACCACTGCATTATCATTTCATGTGGTGGTATCTCCTACTCTCTACTTGCCTACATGAGCTTACTCCCTTAGCCTCATCTTTTGCTACTAGTGGCAGTGGCAGTTGGGAAACTTGCAAGGCTGGGTACAGGGCATTGCTTCAGTGGCCCAGAGTGGCTCCATTTGGGAAAAACTGATTGACTGGAGCAGTGGCAAAAAAGAAGCTTTCAAATTTGGGACAATGCTTAAGCTTTGCTGGGATTTGGCTAGCAGGTTGGAGCTGCATTGCTGCTCCTTCTTTCTTTAATCAAGCAGGCTGAGAGAAGAGGTAGCACAAAAAACAATGTTGGTGTATCTGGGAAACACCTGAAGCTGTGTGGAGAAGACATGTCTCTGGGGAAGGAGGAGTATTTAGGGTAAATTCTTGGAAAGAGATCTTCACTTGGGAGTGACTCCTGTAGTTAAAATCTCTTCCTTTCCCCATCCATGCCAGTCTCTAGTCCAGAGTATGTGACCTCTGTAAGCATAAACTGAAAGCCACATATAGCACACCTAGGTATGATGTGGGCGCGCTGTATATCTCTGGGTACATTTGACAAATTCTTGTTGCTGTTGTGTACCTTCAAGTCATTTCTAACTCGTGGTGACTGTAAGGCAAACTTTTCATGGGATTTTCTTGGCAAAATTTGTTCAGAAGGCATTTGCACTTGGCTTTCTCTGGGGTTGAGAGAGCGTGAGTTGCCCAAGGTCACCCAATAGCCTTCTATGGCTTATCAGGGATCTGAACCCTGGTGGTTTCCAGAGTCACAAGCCAAGACTGAACATGCTGGCTCTGGAATTTCCCCATTTTTGTTTTCTCTGAAGGACCACTGGGAATTTTAAGGAAATAGCAGGTGCTTAGGATTGCAAACAAGGAAGGCACACAGGAAATGTACTTCGTATACCCAAAGGCATGGATTCCAAAGTATCACACATTTACAGTTAAAACAACAAAACCCTACTAAAAGATAAGTGCCACTAAATTAAATGGTGCTTACTGTTTATATTCAACTATAAGTCAACCTCATGTATAAGTCAAGGACAGGTTTTGGGGTCAAAATTATGGATTTTGATGCAATCCATAGATAAGTCAAAGGGAAAACTTAGGGACATGTAACAAAGGATGTACAGGACAAAGCAGAGGAAAACGGTGCCAAATAATCTGCAAAATGCCAGCCGGCATAACTTTTGTGCTCACACTACAGTCTGGATGGATGGGAGCATAGAGGGGGGAATCAGTAATTCCAGGATAGGTTATGCTCTTGCCGTTCACCAGGGGGATGGTTCCTTTTTAAATAAGAGTTAAAGTACAGTACTTACATTGCCCCATTGATAAGTTGACTCAGACTTTTTTGGTCAATTTTTTTTACTAATATTTCTGGACTTATACATGAGTATATACAGTACTTCTACAGAAGTGAGTGAAGGACTTCAGCTCTCTTTTAAAGAGCTCAAGGCACAGAGGCTTCAATAATAACCAAGAACATCAACCTCCTAAATGCACATAAATTATCAGTTCTGTGATATGTACTGTTCAGGATGTATGATTATTTCATTTCCCAATACACACACATTCAAAGAAAATACTATTTCAAAAATTAGGAAACAAGCAACTTACATGTTGAGTTTTTCAAATGCCTCATGAGCATTATGCTTCTCTCTCTCATAGGCACTTTCTACCTCTTTAAATTTGGCTTTGATCATTTCCACTTCAGAAAGTGCTTCTGCTTGGCTAGCCTTCTCCACTTGCAAAGCCCCTTCAAGATCTCTAATTCTTAACTGCAGGAGCAAAAATGACAACAACAATCAACACTGCAAGAATGCTAAGTGTTCTTACTCTATATCAGACTTACTGGGTCAAGCAGTGACCATTCAGGAACAAATAAACACAGTTTGGAAATATTCCCTATTTCGGACTAAAGCTTCCCAAATCCGCTAGCAAACATGGCTGCTAACCATATTGGCTGGGTGATCCTGGGAGCCATAGTTCCAAAGACATAAGGAAGGAGCTTTTATACACCCAAGATCAAGGAAGGTATTGCTTTTTCATCCTTTAACCCGGTTAAAGTTAGGGTGCAATACCTCAACCATAGGTATATATAAAATGTAATGTAATGTAAAAAATGTAATATTGTAAAATGTGGCTGATAAAAATTTAAAAACATATAATTAAAATGAAATTAATCTCAGGATCATGTGAGTTAGTCAGCTGAGTCACAAGCACTGGTGAATTGAATCACAGGGTCATATCCCTCCCACAACTCCTATCCACTTTAATATGAATTTTCCTGACCTGCTTAATATTAAGTGGTACTGTATCACTCTTGATCTGGGACCTGAGTCTATGGTTTGAAGCCCTTAGATAGAATCAGCACTGGCTAATGTTTACATTGTTCTCTGTGGAGACATTCCAGTAAATAACAGACAGAAACAATAGTGGAAGAGCAGGAAAAATGGAGGGGAACATGGCACAAGAGCAGGCAATCTTAAGTCTATTTCAATTCCTAAATTATACTTAAAGAGTGGGGAATAAAAAATTACATTAAAAAATTAACTGTTGTGCCAGGGCCAAACTATGATAACATGGCAGTATTATGTATCAAGCAGGTACAGCAATGCAAGGTACCTCTGTCATGCCACCCAAACAAGAAAATTGCATTTGGATGCCTGCTACTCTGCCAATAAGCCTGTTATTCTATGCATATGCAAACCAACTGTAAAAAATCCTCAAGTATAATTGTTTCTAATATGTTAATCACTAGTACCCAGACCTCTAGATATTTTGTATAGTATTAAACCTTATACTAATGTATGTATCAAACCTCAGACTAAGAAACATGTGCTAATTATTCAGGTAAAAACTACCCAGGAAGCATTTATCAGGTCCACATAACATCTGCCACTGATTTACCTGAATTATTTCAGAATTAAATTTTGATTCCAGATGTGCTGCTCTCTCTGCCTCGACATTTTCTTCCAGTTTCTTTATTCTTACTGTAGCTACCTGAAACAAAGTGTTAACAACTGATTAAAGACACATACATATCTTTAAAATCTCAGTCTGAGATTCTGAGTCTCAGTTGAATAGTAAGGGCAAAGCAGAGAAAGAAAGAGAACAAAGCCAACTCTTGCTCAACTGTATTTGCCTTCTAGTTCCGAGCTATGTAGTGACACTAGCCTTGATTGTTAAAAAGGTCTATTACCTATCTCAACATGGGCTATTTAAAATCACCTCATTCTGCACAAAGCTATAAGGTCTGTGCATGAAACACTCATACTGTCTGGAGTGGGGCCTTTTTGGTGGCAATAACAAAATGATAGATACTCCATCGTAGAATCCCAGTTCAGTTGTTACAATATACATATTATGGAACGCCTGGCTTAGGAAGGTGACTTATTTAGACCTTTGTCTCCTGATCTTTATGAATGAATTCACTGTGATATTTTTTCTATTGTTATTATATTATGAAAACTGTATGTATACATTATACTTATCTCAACTGTTAAAGTGTAATGATGTTTCTTGAGTTGTCCTCCAAAAAGACCAACTTCAGAACACATACACACCCCCACATACATACACCCCCATGAAATAGAAGCCTGACATGTTACTATAAATCGGTATTGTCACTGTAGCCTGCTTAAAAGTTCAGTTCTATCCTTCCTTACACACTTTCTTTTTAAAGTAACAAAGATACTGTTCTGACATTTAAAAATTCACTAAAGTTAAGCATCACATATAGCTATATCCACATCATCAACTCCATGTTTATTTACAGTGCTGATACGTCTGGGCAATAGAACTTGCAGAGGAGCACATAGATGCAGTTCCGATTAAAAGGAATAGTGTGAGCAAGTCGGGAATGCCTGAGTGAGATTATTCCTATAGACATGATGCAAAACAAAATCCATGGGGCTCAAGTCACCAAAATGTCCTTGCTCCTGTCAAGACTACTACTTTGGAGAAAGGCTGCTGAGTAATGCCATAAGCATGACGCCTGCTGAGAGATCACTACTCTTCCCCTCATGCCCAACATGGTTTTCCTCAAAAATCTTCCAATATGAGAAAAAGAAGACCAAAGAGATATAATAAATTTATTTATATACCCCGCCTCTCCAATGAGATATTAGGCATTTGATGAGTGCCTCATAGAAAGGGCACTGTTGAAGCATGGGAAATGGGATTCAAGTCACCAAAATGTCCTTGCTCCTGTCAAGAATGTGATTTTGGGGAATGCCAAGAGCATTGAACCTGCAAAGAGAGCACTGGTCTTCTCCTCATTCCCAACAAACGTTTTTTTAAAAATTATTCCAATAGGAGAAAAAAAGCAAAACAAAGAGAAGCATTGGATTCCATCACAATGCCATGTCTCTGTTTCCTTTGCTCGCTCTCTCTCTCTCTCTCTCTCACTCACACACACACACACACACACACACGAGTTAACCTCACATAAAAACTAAATCTCCATCTGGAAGCTCTCTTATTCTTTTATTTTAACTACTCTACGAGTGACATTTCTTCCTATAATCGCCAGAGGGCACTAAAGGAACGTCACAAATCTTGTTTAGAGCATAAAGTTTTCTGCTTTGTTATAGTATCCATACTATAACATAATGCCTGTTCAAACTGCATGGGGGGGGGGGGTTATAAAGCTATTCTGACCATTATTTCAATTGCTTAGTGAAACAAAACCCATTTTATTTTACATATTCCATTCTTTCATACTATAAAGCTACTGAAGCATTGAGTGGTTTCCTTCCTTGATGTGTGCAATACATTTTACCCACCATAATGCCTGTTCACACTGTAACCCTTTAGAAGATCAATTACCCTGTACCAAAGAAGGACAATGCTTTTGGGAATTGGTAACGTATGTGCCCCCTCAATTCTTCTTCAGTATTTCCAAGGTCTGATACAATTATTAAGTCAAAATGGTTTTTTAGGAGGGGGATTACTGTATGTAAATATAGCAGTGACCACTACCTCTTTTATGCTCTGTGAATAAGAATAGGGTCAGTACATACTACAAAACAATATGCAGTACATATTTCTCCCTATAGTATAACCACACAATTCCTCTGTCCTCTCCTGTAGTCAGTACAGAAGTACCTCACTTTAAGGCAGTTTGCTTTAGAGCACTTTGCTCATACGGTGCTTTTCAGCATTTGTACACTTCCTATCTTGTGTCATATGCTGGCAAATTATTTATTTATTATTATTTTCCTTTTGCGTTTCTTTAGGCCTAGTGCTATTGCACTCTTAATAAATGACAGTGTAAACCTGTTTTTTATATGTACTTTTTATATGCACTGGCAAGTGAAAAAAAAGCTATGATTCATTGTAAGGTGATACTCACAGCAGTAACCTAACCCTGCCATGTTAGCAAGGTATGTTTGTAGTATGGCATGGCAGGGGTAAAACAACTGGGGTACAAAGTTAGATCATGGTATGTGTTATATTTCCATACCCCCAAAGTCCAGAGACAAGAAAAACTTACAGAAAAATAAAGTCCTCTCTTCTGAAACAGTCTGATGACCACTAAAATGGATTTAATAATCATTCACAACTGGAGTTGCATATCTCAGAAGAAACTGTTTTTAATCTCATTCCTATTGCAGAAGAAACTACTTCTAAAATGCCTCTCACCATGTAGTGTAGTTCAGAAGACTTGGAAAAAATTGGACTAAAACTACCCAAAATTGCCTTCTAGCATGACAAGTTGCCATCTGGATGAGGGATTCTCGAAACTGTAGCCCAAAAGAGTCATTTTTCCAACCTTTATTTTAATTAGTTTAATTAATGTTTCGAAGACCTTTTTCTTTCCCACCAAGTTTTACTCACAAAAACTTGGCAACTTTTCCTAGTTACTAACTGCTCCCTGGTTAAAGAAGCTAAACACACTATTGCAATGCAGGCAACCACCAGTAATCAACACAAACACATTTAATGGAGTGAGGAACATGGAAGCCCTTACCTCAAGTTCTTTTTTAAGTCGAGCCTCTCGCTCGACATTGAACTGAAGTTCGCTAGCCTGGCGCCTCAGCGCATCCGAACAGCTACTGTGCTCCAATTCCAGATCTTGCATTTTCTTGTGAACATTCTGCATCGCACTGTTACTTTCCTGATGGAAAAGATGATGGTTATTACATCATATCCAACAAAACCAGGAAGGCCCAAAGAAGATGACCTTCTGAAGTAACAAAAAAGGAAAGGGCCTATTCTTAGATTCCTTAGTCCCTTGCTATTATTGTTGAACTTAAGTGCTTTCAAGTCTAACTTATGTCAAACGCATTTGAGAAAGTAGACTTATGTCTGAAACTTCATGCTGCCAACGTCTTTCAGTTAGTTGCAAGGGCACTACAAGATCTCTCTACGTAGTGCTTTTACAGATAACACACCTATATCTTTTAATTCATGGCAACTTATCCTAGTTAAGATTCATTCAGAGGATGTTTGCCATTGCCTTCCTCAGGATGAAAAAAATGTGATTCACCCAAGGCCACCCAATGGTTTTCCATAGCTGAGGGGGGATTTGAACACTGGTCTCCCAGGATCCCAATCTAACACTCAAACCCCTGCACCATGTTGTATGTAACCAAACAAACAGGTAGATATCACACCTCAAAGTTCTCCATTACCTGTTCCTTAGTAACCCAACTACTTGGGAATATGTTCTATTGAACCAAGCAGGTTTCTGATGGCAATAAAAGCAAAGAAATAGTCACTATAAATATCCCAGGTTCATATTTGCAACAAGTTTACACCACATTTCAGAGTATGAAGTAACAGATTTGAAGTTCCTTCTCCCCACCCCTAATATATTACTTATTAATTTCATTACTTTTCCATCCTATCCTTTTTCTACAGACCTCAAAGTGGTATATATGGTTCTCTTCACTTTCTCAATTTATCCTCAAAACAACCCTGCAAGATAGGTTAGTTTAAAGGAGTGCAATCAGCCGTAAAACTCATAGCTGAGTGGGGATTTGAACCCAGGTCTTTTTAATCCTAGCCAATTCTCTAATCATCACACTGGCACTCTTATTCCTTATGACCTTTTAGAACGCAGTATATCAATTAACAACATACAGTTTGCCTTCCATAGAAAGGGCTCTACTTATAGTACATGCACTGTCAGAACAAAAGCAAACTGCTAAGCTGTTGAAATTAAAAGGAGATGTTTTAGATTTTGTTTTCTGTAAATAATTCATACTTCTGCCAAACACTAACACCTACTATTATATCATTATACAGAATAGATCGGGGCAGCACTGGAGGCAAGGAAAATAGATACTCTAAAGATGTTCTAAAGCCAAGAGACCCCTCCACGCACTGGAAGGAAGGCAAATGCTACTTCCCTGGCTGGCATAATCAAGAATCAGCAAAAGCTTTACAGTGGATACTAGAAGCAAAACACTTGAGATTTTCAGACCTGCATGTTCTCACTGCAACAGATTACAATCAATTTAGAAAATGGGATACTGTGCATTGGTTATTAGTTTGTCTGTGCACTCAGCATGCTTCTTTGCTATATGAGTAAAAAAATCGCTGCGGGGCATGTATTTACCGCTGTTGTGTAACTGCCCAATACAATGCTTTCTCCATCATTAATTCCTAAGCATGTTGGTCTTGTTTTAGCACAGATGTATATAGCTCCTCTGTGAGAGGAGGAAAAATATATATAATTACCTCGTTTCTCTTATAAGAATCCAGCTACAAGATCAAGTTATTTAAAACAGCACTTACAAGTACCAATTTAGTTCACCCTCCAGCACTGCTTTGCGGTCTTAATCTCAGACACAAAGCAAGTGAAGGAAGGGTTATTGTAGGGTCGCACTTCCCCCCACCCACCCAAACAACGAATCTATTAAGAGATCACAAAATTAGCACTCTCCCTGCAGCGTTATGACAACCGGTCCTCTGATCCCATCGCTATTGCCAATTTGATACACCAGTGGAAGCAGATTGACTCCTACTTCCTGTTCTAACAGCAGGGTATCTTTTTTCCTCGCAGAGTTCTGACAGTACAGACAATTAAGCAGAAGGCCACTGAATGCACTTACCCTACTCTTACATCTTGGAGAAGTTAAATTTTGAACTAA
This sequence comes from Sceloporus undulatus, assembly GCF_019175285.1. Lineage (NCBI taxonomy): Eukaryota > Metazoa > Chordata > Lepidosauria > Squamata > Phrynosomatidae > Sceloporus > Sceloporus undulatus. Next base: position 234,522,132 of record NC_056523.1, read on the forward strand.
AACGCCCAGAATTACTAGCCCACGCAGCCACAAAATGTAACCCTAAAACGTACCTTTTCCAAGCTCTGACCTACCTTAAAGTGCCACATTCCTCAAGCTTCTGTATGGACCCAGTAACCACCAATGTCTCATCCATTCTCCATAGCTGACCCTTGTCCCCTTCCCTCTCACCCAAGCTATTCCATTCCTGACAGACAATGGCTGCATTTGGGTGATCAGAACCTCTTTTACTAATCCAGAATATGACTGAGTGTCAAGTTAATGATCAAACATTGGCGCCTTACAGACAGGCCTAAGCGGCGCCGTCGTTGCGCCAGGAATACGCGCGAGGGAGGGCGCTTCCGGACGCGCCTTGCCCCTCACACGTATTCCGTACGGCAAGATGGTGGCACCCTATACAGACGGGCGCGGCCATCTTGACGTAACGGACGCGCAGCATCCAGACGTCTAAACCCGGAAGAGACGTCGCGAGTGCGCGCTTTGGCACTTGCGACGTCTCTTCCGAGTTGCCGGAAGGAGTGCGATTTTCGCGCTCCTTTTTTACAGCGCGGGGGAGTCGCACGGTTTGGCTGCAGCGGCTTCCCCACGCTGCAACCGGCAGCGGCCCAAGACCGCCCCTTTTGGGTGGTCTGTAACGGGCCATAGTTTCCAGTTAACTACAACCATCTTTCTCTGCTCCTGCCTAGGAAGTAACTCATGCAGAGAGTGCCACTTCCACCACACAGAGATGGACAATGCTTTTGGCTCTTCTTGAATCTTTGCCAATCAAAGAAGTTACATGTCCATCTCACGTCTTTCTATTTACACCAATAGTCCTTTGAATCCAACTCATCTTCTTCCTTCTTTTCCTTGCTGCTCCTCATCACTTACCAGACACTCTTTCTGTTTGCACCCCAGATCACCCTTCTGTGCACCCCCCCTCACCTATTTTACAGCTGACATCACTCTTTATATCCCCATCTCTCATCTGTCAGACGGTGATGGATTCTCCACTATTGGAAGTCTTTAAATAGAAGTTGAATGGGCATCTTTCAGGAGTGCTTTAGCTGTCTATTCCAGCACAGCAGGATGGCCCTTGTACGCCTTCTAACTCTATGATTTTATGAAACTATACAATCATATCTGAGCCTTCTCCACATTCACATATTACACAGATAAAGGCAATATTAGCCCCCCCTCAGGAGACCTTGGAGGGCCACATACACCCCACTACACACATCACGAAAAAAATAATATAATAATATATAATAATATAATTGTTTTGACCCAAGATGTGCCAAATACCCTCTGGGGTGTCTGGGGGCATTTTGCCATGTTTTTGGAATCAAATAAATACCTGCATAGTTTCAAGAATCAGGAGTCTTACCAGATTCATTGTTTGTTGAAGAGGAAAAAGTGTTTGATTTTCTAGACACTTATAGCGCCAGACACTTATAGCATTCCTTGATTTTATTCTTTATGGCCTCTACAAGTTTCACCATGGTAACTGGTGCATTCAATCTAACTCTCTGAGCATTAGTAACCTTGGAGAAATCTTGTCAGTTGAAACTTGTTTTTTTAAAATAAGAAGGAAAAATACTATTATATTTTTTTTAAATATAAATTTTTATCCATAGTTATCTTCTTGTCTTCTTGAATCTTAAGGATCATTTCCTTTTCTCTGTCCTTCTTTAATTGATCAGCAAGCCATCTCTCTGGCTTATTGGCATTTTCAAAATATTTTTATATTGTATATTTCATTTTTTCCCTCAGTTTCAGCAACTGTATTCATTGTTTCTGTTTTTGTAAAAGCTTAGTGTCATTCATCAGTTCCTGTTTCAATGGAATCTTTGTTAATTCCTTCTTTTTATTTTTAATCTCCTCCTTTTTTTAAATTATCTCCAAATTCTTCTTTTTAATTGTGCATTTTGCTGTATGAAAAAGCCTATCATAAAAACTTTACTGGCGTCCCAAACTATTTTGATGTTTGTTCCTTTATTTGTTATAGTTTAAAAAGTCTTTTAAAGTCTTCTTTTATTTCTTTACAACATTTTTATCTTCTAACAGAATTTCATTTAACCTCCAGTTTAAGGAATTTTTATTTGTTAAATCTGTTTATTTATTCACTATATTATGAAGTGTTCTTGAAATCAAAAACATATCAGTTCTTGAAAAACATTTATGTCTTTCACAATAAAAAGTATAATCGCAAGCACCTTCCTATTTAAATTTCCAAGCACATTGTACAACCAAATTATACATAAAATAAAATAAAAGATATTGGTAACTTCCCTTGATTCTCTCCTTTTTTCTTTCAAGTTCTATCAATCTTGGGGCTTCCAAATCTTCACAAAAAAATCCAGTTTTCATAAGAAATGTCTAGCATTTTTTCAGTCAATTGATCATAAAAAGATGATTTTGCCAGATGATGCATATACTGAAATTGTTAATGTTTTCAATCCTTGAAGTAACACTTCTGTTTCTACAAATCTTCCATTTTCATCTGCAATTTTTTTTAATCAGGAAAATTTTGTTTAACATAAATCACTATTCCTCTCTACTTATTATTCATAATGTAGAAGGATTTTGATGAAATTTTAAATTTGCCAAATATTTCTCATCTTTGCTGAAGGTAAATTAAATTAATTTTTCTTAAATGATTAAATATCTGCTTTGTTTTCTGAGTGGAATTCATTCCATGAATGTTCCATGAGACACAATTTAAACTCAACCATGAGGCATCAGAATTGTTTGAGTCCTTTTCCATATCATCTGTCTTTGATTGTGATGCTCTTCATCTCTCTTTGCCATTGCTTTCCTCTCCTAAACTATGTTGAGAATTATTTTCCATTTTCATTCTGATAGGGCTCTAGGTCTTTCCCACATTTTCCATTAAATATTTTAGCCTTCAAGTAGGCATTTAAAACAATTTTATTTTGTTTGAATCAAAAAGCCACTCCTTCCAAATTTTCCCATCTGAACTGAATACCATGAACACTTCAATTTGTCTGTAATGCAGTTACTACCCTTTCTTCTTTTTAAAATTCCTGCAGGTATATTTATAAAAATCTGGATGACTTGCCCATCCAAAATCAATCTATCCCTCTAATATAATTGCAGAACATCAATTCTTACTTGTCTTCTCACAAAACAGAATATCACATCTTTGGCAATTCCCTCTTTCTTTTAACCCAAGAATCCAATCTGAAGACTTTATGCACTTTATATATATATATATTCTCTTCCCAGTAAATCTCACAAGTTTCCACTATCCTTCCATGGATATTTTCATTCTGCTCTTCTACTGTACCTCTAAATGTTATAGCCCTTTCTCTCCCTCTTAATTTGAGAAGGATCATTGCATCCAAATCCTGTTCTATTCTTGCAATCCTTGTTTCAGTAAATTCTTCTAATTTCATTGTCCTGCTTTCCAAAGAAGTCAACTTTTCATTCATCTGCTGCAGATCCATTAAAATTTGAGTTAACATTTTTTATATCCTTCAGTTCTAGTTTCAGACATTCTCTTATTCATCTTTCAGGTCTTTCTTAAATTCTTTTTTTCAAATCAGTATTTATCTGGCTCAGCTCACCTCTCCTTTGATTCATCTCTTTCATCTCATCTCTCATGTCAACCTCCCACCCAAAAAGCAGCAGTTGGGAATTGCAGAAAGTCTAGGGAGAATTTCCCCCCAGCAAAGTTTGCCCCCCTCCTCCAATACCCACAATGAGTCACAGATGAAACTGGCAGTCAACTTCCATTTTCAAACCCCCTCCTTTCTTTTAAAAAGAGATGGGGGATATGCAATGCAGTTTTAAGATAAATCATGCTTCCAGAAGAGTAAGTATGGTTTTAAGTAAATTTGGGGAGAGAAAAAAGGATGGCAACAGCATGTTCCCCATAGGCTCAATGTCACCCATTTCTGCTCCTGAGTGATAGCCATCAGAACTTAGAGGTGTCTTAGAAACCACTGACCAATTCTCTCTCTCTTTCTCTCTCATATGAAACAATTCCATTTCAATAACCACAATGCAAGATCCATGTGAAACCATGGGATGCAACTCCCCAAATATGATGGAGTGAAGAAAAAACAGGTTTGGCAAAGCTTAGTTTTCAGAAGAGCCAAACCTGTTGGATCTTTCCTGTTGGGACTCAAAATCCACAAGGATGTCATCATGAAAAAGGTGAAAGTACAGTTATGTGAATTAAACATTACATTTAGTAAGAGCTTCACCAGCAACATTTGTCCAACTAACACAAGTAACAGGACCTGAACCCAGTGATTTATAAAAAGATTCACTGGAGATTCAGTTTGCTAAAAGCATTTTCTGTTCACTAACATAGCAATATTACTGTAAATTTTCTAACAGCACACTCCTTCACACACAGACACACACAGACAAAACCCACCAGAGTATTAGGCCATCAAAAATTTGATCCTAAAAGTTGGACATAATTGAAATCACATTTTCCCTTAGTAAACAAATCCCTGAAAGTGTTATGCTCTAGCACAGTAGTAGAGCATAAGTTTTGTAGAGCATATGTTCAGTATTAGAGCATAAGAACTTTTTTAAAAAAAAACCAAACTCCTGTGTGAAATTATAAAGAATCATTGCCAGTCAGAGTTTAAGAGTACAGGGCCAAAGGTCTGATATAATATAAAGGAGATCCTTATGTCCTTATATGCAGCAAATTGTTTTACATAAAGTGAAGCTCTTGAAAACCCACTGGGTGGCCTTGGGCATGTCACACTCTCTCAGCCTGAGAGAATGGCAAAGACAACCCCCCTCTGAAGAAACTTGCCAAGAAAACCCTATGACAGGTTCACATTAGGGTTGACATAAATCAGAAATGACTTGAAGGCACGCAGCACACACAGATTAGGTTAGAAGATGTTTAAGACACTTTGCTTTCCCTTAATAGGGTCTTGTAACCTATTTTTACCTTTACATGGCATATTATATTTATCTATATCTATTTTATTCATTATTTTGCCACTGCTTTCATCATAGTCTGTTTCCTGCTTCAGCTGCTGGTGGGTGTTATTTTAATGCAATGTATTTTGTGTTTTCAATGTTGTGTAAAAGGGGATAGGTGAGTAGGTAAAATTAATAATGACTTGCCTGCCAATGCTGAGTCCACCAAACTTAAAAATGGTTCTGGGATTCCTGCATAACTGAATTCCAAGCCCAGCTGTTACAAATAAACTTTAAAATCTAACATGCAACGCTTTGCTGTTGGCCACAAGATGATGCTGTTGCATTTGCTATAGAATTTCCACTTTTCCTTTAGCAAAAAAAGCTAGGCAGAGAAATGCATTTCAGAGAAAGACTCATACTGTGGCATTTGTTTTTAAAAAATGCCAGATTACTACCTAGTGTTATCATGTGCTAGCAAGTCAGCACTGATTTATGGCAATATTCTCCAAATGCTCCAAGGATGCATTCCTGTCTTTCACAGACAATTCCGGGTCTAATCTCCAAAGATTTTCTGGCTAACATTGGAATGACATGCTTGTCATCTGTTCTTAAATGGCATAGATATGAGCTTTCATTTGAAGCTTGTGACTTGATTATTCACATGTAACAGAAGTCAATATTTTTGAATAAACAAAACGTCTGAAACGTCACTAGAGATGTTTCACATTTCTAAACGTAAAAATCTACATCTGTTATATTTTAAATACAAGTGTAGCTAAATCTCACTACTAAAGAATTCAGCATTCATACTTGTATAACAGGACGTCGTCAAGATAAAAAACTGAAGAAAACCGTGCTTGTTTAATACAGTTTTAAGCCATATTGGCACCTAGGTTAAAAGAGCATCCCAATAAAAATATATAGAACAAGGCAGCTAGGCAATGTGGACCTAAAATGTGACGTCGAAGGCTTTCACAGCCTTCAGAGAAAGAAGCCAGTCACAGATGCGGGTGAAACATCAAGAATAAATTCTTCCAGAACAGAGCCACGTAGCCCGAAAAACCCACAAAACACTAAGGACCTAAAATGTTTTGGGACCAGAATTTGCAGCAGCCCTTTTCAACATGGCCAAAAGTCAAAGATTATGGAAGTTACAATTCAAAACCATTGGAGGTTAAAAAAAATCTTTGCACCATATATGGAGATGTATGGCTGTAGAAAAACATGGCTGGTACTTCAAAACAGAGTGAACGAGAGTAACAGCAGTCATTATAGACTATCTGATTCTAAAACTAAGAAAACATCAGCTTTCAGTATCAATTTCCAATTAAGTTCTTTTAATAGTGCCACAAAAGCTAAGTCACACATTAAGACTATAATAATTAATGCAGGCATGGGCAAAATGTGGCCAGATGCACCCATCAGCCAAGTCCACGCAGAAGCCCCAGGCCCCCTCCTGACATTTGGAGACCCTGCAAAAAGCCCCCTCCATGACTAATCAGGCCATGTGGAATGCCTAGTTGGGCATTCTTTCCCCATTCCTGTTTTAGGCCTGTGAGGAACATTTTTGTTTTGTTTTTCAAAACAAGAAGTGACCAGTTTGGGGGGGGGGGGAAGCCCCATACAGACCATTTAAACAGGTCAGGGGTTGGGGAATTGAGTAATATGGCCACTCATGCTCCCTAGAAAACATGTTTGTTATTGGGAGGGTCCTGGAGTATAAGGACGCCCGAAGAGGGGGTGCAGAGGTCCATGGAGCAAAAGAGACCCCTGGAAGCTTCCCACCCCTGAGTTATTATCTTTATTTTAAAAATTAAACAAATACTATGTTTTACTTATAATACAGATACAATTAATTTGCATTAACAGGACCATCATTTAACATGACAAAAATACCTGCAACAGAAACTGGAGTTCATTCCTTTCTCCTTTCCACAGCTCTGCCTGACATCTAAACTCCTCTGCTGTCACCTCCCTGATCTCTGATTCTATCATGCACTTCTCCTCCTTCTGACGGTCCAGGGTCTCCTTGATATGGATACAGTTGAACTTCAATTTAATAAAAATTATAGCTGCTGCATAATAAACTCTTGAAACTGAAAATGCCAGCCAGAAATTGTGTCTCATAAACATTTGATTCTGCCTTTGCTGCTTTCTTTGCCTGTGTATTCAGCTGTATATGGAGAGCGTTCCAATGCCCAATGAATGCTCAAAAACATGTGAGACAAATGTAGCTGGTTCACTTCTATGGAACATAATCCATAGGGATGCCTTATCCTATAGTCAACATTTTCCAAAGACCGTGCACACAAAGGCACCATACAGTACTATAGTTCAATGTTAGGAATAACCAGAATGTTAATATTCTGACCAAAATGAGTTATAAAATATTGCTATTATTATTATTATTACTGTTATTACAATTATTGATACAATTATCAATAATTGTAATAACAGTAATAATAGTAATAGCAAATGAGTGTCTCAGAACTATAGCAACAAGACCAGGAAATCTGGCCACGTGAACCTTGACATGTCTACAAAACAGACCTTAAACTTATATCCCTTTGGTTATTTGACTTTTAAAATGTTTTCATTGGTTTTGAGTGATTTAAAAGTAATTGTGTATTTGAAGCCTGCAAAACCATTTCCATTCACAAGATGGCACACACCCCTAACCAGTGCACAGTTTTGCTGTCAGTAGTTTAAAACTGAAATGCATGAGACAAAGTTATCAAGCAGGCCTTGCTTCCATCCATCTCCTTTGGGGGCTGTATGGGGCAAAACTGAAGCTGGCTCCCAATACCCATGGCTTCACTCAGATGCAGAGAGAACAATTGTTTTGTCTTCCTAATAGCTATGTAACTTTTCCAAAAGCTTTGGTTTACCAAACTGATAGTTTCTTCAATAGCTTATAGAATGTCCCCTGAACATCCTTCAGCTATGGAATCAGTCCTTAGACCTGTTGTCTACTATTTTAACAATCAGTTTTTGTTACATGTTATACAGAGGAAATATTATAGATTTGCAGAAAGGAACAAAGAACACTAGTAATTAAGAAAATAATACTCCCAGCACTAGTTGCATTTATTCTGCATTGTCTTCTATTTCAACTGTCAGGATACCTGTCCCTATTCCCCCCACCAGGGGTAAAATGGCCCTAACAGGACAGTATCTAGACTACACAGTTATAGCACATTAATACTACTTTAACATTAATGGCTGTATTCTACGGAATCTTTGGATTTGTACTAGTCTGATGGAGTACTCAGAATGCACTGATAGAGAGTGTTGATGCTGAGAGCTCTGGGGAGTGGACTACAGCTCCACCAGAGAATTCTCCACCAGAATACAAATCCCAGTATTCTGTGGGATGGAGTCATGGCAATCAAGGTAGCATCCACCTACTGTAACTGTATAGTATAGGATACACCATCTCTCAGCTTACCTCTCCTCCATGAACTGTGAAGATGAAAGGGGGATTTGTTTGGGAGACCAGGTACTACAGCATGAGACCCTGGCAAAGGTGTGGTATGTTACTAGGAGTTGGCAGGTAGCACTCTATGGCCTCACCCATTACTTGGAGAATCAGGGCCACTCATTCTTTAGAGGATGAACATCACACAAAGGAAAGATTAGTATGATCCTATATGGTGGATAAAGAAAGAGAAGTTGCAAGGAGTTTGCTTTCATTCTCCCTGTCAGGGGAAGGAAAATGTTTGAACTATTTTTGAAAAGTCCTTTTCTCCCCTTCACTCTCTCGATTCTTTTCTTTTTGTGTTATGTATTTCAGGCCATAAGCTTAAAGGCAAAAAAAAAAGATTTGTTACTGATATTTCTTAAACCTCTCTCAATGCCTTTTTCAGCTGAACAACCGATTAATAATACAAGTAGTAAAAACACTATGGAGAAGAAAAAGGAGAAGGGAACAGGTAGAGAAGGATTTGATTTCATATTTTCCTCAAATAAAGGCACACCTTCAAGATGTTGTCCAGTTTAGTCCTCTCCTTCAAAAGTGTCTCATATTCATTATTACAGGTACTGATGATGAGGTCCTTTTCTGATAAGTCACTCATGAGTCTCTGCTGTTTTTCATCCCAGTGCTGCTTAGCAAGGTGATAGCTTCTCTCTGTCTCATTCAGCTTCTGCTGGTAAGCTCTGACCGTTGCTGTTGAAGAAAGATACAGGACAAAGTAGTAACTGAAAAGAAGGTAATGTTAAAATATTAAAAGCAGTCTAAGGGGAGAAACAGATCATCCTGAAGGGGTGGCTTCAAATTGCCCCTGACAAAGCCAGGTTGGGGCTGTGGAAACTGCATGCTGCGCCTCCAATCTGCTTTTTTGCTGGCAGAAAAAGGAGTGGCAAATAGCCACTCCTTTTTGCACCGGCAAAAAGCCAGCTTTGGTTTTCCATTTTATGTAATAGACACCATTTTGCTATGCTACTGTATTTAAGGGGACTTGAGCATCCACGGATTTTGTTATCCACAAGGGGACCTGGAACAAAACCCCAGCAGATACCAAGGACCCGCTGTATTTTCTTTTTGTTCGCAAAGGAGTGGCCTGAAGTGATTTCTGATTAACATCAAAACACACTACCAAGGATAGTAAAAACACTTAATGATAAATAGCCTTACGTCAGTGGGAGGACCATGGGTTAGAGAATTAGTTCTGAGGTCAAGACAGGAGAAGAATCCTGTGGAAGCTGGTGGTCATCACGTACGTTGGTCCCAGTGTGGTGGGATCTGAAATATCTAGTGTGAGAGCTCTAAGAGAGCAGGCCGTCACAACAGCCAGTAGATTTTAGATCACTCATGAACATGGCCAAAAAGGAAAAAAGCCCAGATTTGTACTATTGCCCTAAGTGATCTTCTAAAATGTCCCCCTTAAACCCTGCTTATCTCACCACAAAATCATTAAAAATCTACACCCTCTAAATGCTGTACTGAAAGTCTCAGAGTGGCAAGTCCTTATTCAAATGGTAAAAGTGGACAGGAAATGATGTTAGGTACTCCTTCTACATGGATTCCTTTATTTCTCTATGAAGTAGGGAGGAATAATCTATTTTAACCTGTCCAAACTTGCCAACCTTCAGATGTGCTGAATTACAACTCTCATCCTTCCAGCCAGCACAGCTAAGCCATATTAGCTGGAGATGATAAGAGCTGCAGTTCAATATATCTGGAGGGTGCTGAGGCCTCAGTTGGGTGATTCATAGGCTGTTTCTCATTGTCTTACACTTTGAAGTTTATCTGATGGGGAAAAATAAAGCCTATAATTTAAAAACAAGCAAGAACTGTCCTAAAATAGTGACATTTTATCCAAAGTAGGAGTTTTTAGAGTAAGATCATTATTATGTATAATGCCAGCACTACAAACATACACAGGTCTTTAAACAGTTTTGACAAGCAAAGAAACATTGGTCTTGCACCAAAGGATTTTCATTCTGAATGTGACAGTGGGGAAAGTAACAGAAGGAGAGATATTTTTCACATTCTTGCCTGGAGCCAAGCATTCAGCAACTGTGTTGGGCTGAAACCTCCAATTATAATTACTTCTATGTACTTTGCTCCACTGTGAAATTACAGGAAGTACTCAAGACTTCAATTCACAAATGCTAGCACAGGCACAAACAGAGCTTGAGATGCAAGGACTTGCATTGCATTTCCAGTCATTTAAAGCATATGTAATACATAAAGGGTTTTTTTTAAAAATGAAAGAAAGAACACATACATCCAGAGGGGAAATTATAAATCAAGTGTCACCATCCAAATGCCTTCCTGAAAATAAAGCGAAAACAAGGCCCCAAGACCGCAGGGGAATTTTCCAGTCATCAGATCTTAACATCTCCACAAAGCAGGCATTAAAACACCCACCCCAAGCAATCTATAAGTGAGAAAAGGAGAACTCTTAAAGCAACTCAAGAAAAAAAAAAGGCATTAAACATTGGAAGAAATCAGAGCAGCAAAGTATTAAAGATTCAGTGCTGAGTGCTGTTTCCAAATTAGAAACTAAAATATGTTTGAGATTTATCCCAAGAACAGCTAATAGAGAAGTGCTTGTAATTTGAGTATTTCCATATATACAAAGCCTTTTTATGCAATATTACAAGGTGGTTGAAGAATGATGTCTTAGATATTGCCTTACATTTTTAGGATGCTGTGATGGCTGTGTATAAGAGTCAGAGACAGACAAAAACAAAAAGAATCTTAAATCAGATTCTAAAGAGTTCATAAAAGGTCTTTAAATGCCTTCATGAATATAAACATGAGTATAACATTAAGCCCATGTGAGTCTTACCAATACTTACGCACCTTTATGTTGCAAAGGATATAAAAAAAGAGGGAAGAAACATAAAGAAAGAAAAGACAAGTAGTGCACCAAAGATTCTAGGGCTGGTGTGGCCAACTGGCAGAGACTGAGCACCACATAGTTTCCCATGGGACACTGAAAAGCCGGATACAGTGGGGATGACAGTTCTAGTGTCACCTCTCACACATAAACCTAAATTCTGGAGGACTAAAATATTTCTTCAAAATGGCCAATAGTGTCATACCAAGCTGAAGTGAGGATTGTTGTTGTTGATGCTGTGTTCCTTGAAGTCATTTCATTCTGACTTATGGCAACTCTATCATAAGGTTTTCTTGGCAAGATTTGTTCAGCAGAGGTTTACTATTTCCTTCCCCTGAGGATGAGAGCATATAACTCACCCAAGGGCACCCAGTGGGTTTCATCGCCAAGCTGGGAATCGAATGCTGGTTTCCAAAGTTGTAGTCCAACACTTAACCCACTCTTTCCTGTCGCTACTGGTCACTTTGAGGCATTCCTCTATCCTCCATATCTTTTTAGCCCTTTAAAAAAATAGTTCAGCCACTTCCTATTTTGAAAAAAAGGGCTATGCTTGGGCAAGTCACACACTCTCAGCCCCAAAAAACCCCATGATAGGATTGCCTTACAGTTGCCACAAGTTGGAAACGACTTGAAGGCACACAATAACAACAACATTTTTAAAAAGTGCCTTTAAAAGGTAATAGGGGCTCACACACCTGAAGCTGTGGCAAAATGGCCAACACAAACCATACAGAGGCTTGGGAAATGCTACTCAACATTTGGGAGAAAAATACATTTTTTACCCACACAGAACAATTTGGGAATGAGGCTCACCCTTGGGTCTGCACCCTACCCATATACCAGAAAACAAGCACGCATTGTAGACAAGATGTTAAATCAAATGGGGTTCTGCTTTTGCTACCACACCTGACAGAAAGAGAGTGAGCAAACAGACTAGTGAAAAAACATGGAAAGAACATCTGTAGCCCTTCTCACAGCTTTAAAAGATATGTGCCATATTTGCAGCGAAAACATGACTCCTGTAGGTGTCTGTCATTTTATGCGGGATACAGGATATTTAAATGGTGAAATAAGAAACTGGAGAGACAAACAAAAGGCACTATGGCAGTATGTCCACATATATTGCAAAGTCTGTGTTTTGCCATTCTTCATTGATAGCATGAGCTTTACATCTTACCTTGAAGATGTTCAATGTGTGTGTTTGCTTCACCTAATTTGTCTTCAGATTCACACCGTTCAAGGCCAACTTCCTTCCTTGCAAGAGCAAGTTCATACTCCAGGCTCTGTCGAATTGCCTCCCCTTTCTCAACTTCGGCTCGTAACTTGGCAATTTGGCTTTCATAGTTTGATAGCTATAAAAGGAATTGGTATACCCAACAACAGACAACTTTGTCAATACTCAAGGAACACTCTATTTGAGAGTGTGTAATTTGAAAACCATTTTAAACAGAATGGGAATCTGTGGCTATTCCAGATGTTGCTGGACTGCAACTTCTATCATCCCTCACCATTGGTTATGCTAATATGGGATTCTAGGAGCTGCAGTCCAAGAACTTGAGAGTCTCTAGTTAATCACACTTGAATTAGAGGACATGTCAATAACAATGAGGAAACTCAGTTCAGTGAAGTTTGGTGAAAATCAATTTAACATGCAAGATTTTTACATCTATTTTATTGGTTTCTAAGATACTGAAAGACCTTAACTCTGCCCACCCTGAAATTTACTGATAATCTCCTGTCCTAAAAATTATATCTACAAGGCAAAAAAAAAGTTTATTATTTCACAATATATCTTGGAACTCTAGTATTCTAAGGAACCTTGGTTGAAACCCTGCTCCACAGCCTACATGGGGGATTTAAGGGGAAGGAAGCTATGTCATTATGGTATTGAAATGTCAACATTGTGTTGAATTAAGGCCAATAACCTTGGATTTCACTCTGTGCAAACCTAGAAAGCCACTGTACAGTAGTGGTTTGAGTGGTGGACTAAGCTCTGGAGAACAGAGGAGCTGTACAAACACCCCTGAAGGGGCAGTCTCCAGCCGCCCCTTCTTCAGTCGGGTCGAGGCTGCAACAACCGCATACCGCAGCCCCAGTGTGGCCTTTCCAGGGCACACAAAGGAGCTATACAGCACTACTTTGGCGCTGAGTCATATGGATGCAGCGCTGGAGGAGCGCAGTGATGCCACACGCTGTGTGGAGCAGTGAGCGGCATCACAGCACCCTAGGGGGCAGAATTGGGCCATGTGTCATGAGGATGCTACACCCCAACTCCACCCCCATGCCAGCCCAAAGTGCCAGTCTGTTTAGGGCCAGATTTCAAACCCCCACTCAGGCATGGAAATCTGCTGGCGAAGCTTGGGTAAGTCACCATACCTCAGCCTCAGAGGAAGGAATGGGCAAACTTTTGCCCTGTAATAGATTTGCTGTAAGTCAGAAAAGACTTGAAGGCACATGACAGCAATAAGCCTATGAAAGAGAACTAAACTACTTACCTACTGCAGCTGGACATTAAATTCTAATTTATAACATTAAATTTTATAAAAGGACTGTATTTACATACCTATTTCTTTAACCACAAAAAATAAGAATACTTTGGTGTTCCTATATTCCTTTATACAAAAATTTCCAGTTGTAGACATGGGGTAGCACAAGTGTGGTTCAACAATGACAGTACCAAATCACACAACAAGGTAAGCAGTGTGCATAAATGTGTTCTGCATGCAAATAGAGTACTTACCTCTGCATTATGTTTAGCAGTTATATCCAGTTTCTCTTTCTTGGCTTGATGAAGTTTTCTTCTCAAATCTTCTTTAGATTCCATGTCCAGCTCACTGTGATTGTATGGGAATGTCTTTGCAGACTGCCTGCTTCAAAATGAAAGAACATTTAACTACCACACTTTCAATCATATGAGATTTGTCTTTTCAAACAACTAATATAGCAATCCTTACTCAGAAATAAGTCAAAATATATAAGAATGAGTTACAATGAAAAAGAGAAGTTAACCATTGTATAAATTCCCAACCACAATAATATTCTAGATGAGATTATATATCACTGCTAGGCTGCAGACTCCAGATAATGGGAATTCCATGCAGTGAGAGGATATTAGGTAACAACCATAATAGTAAAGTAAAGTACAATAACATCCATCACCCACAAAACAGCTTTATTGACCAATCAAAATGCTCAAATATATATGATGTAAGCTTTTGAAGCTCCACTGGATTCTTTTGTTAAAACTATAGTAAGTTAGGAATGGGAATTATGGTGATTCTAGATATTTTTTCACTGCAAGTCCCAGCATCCTTGGAGAGCCACACAATTTCTGGCCCTGCAATAAATGATCACCTATTTTCACCATACAGAAGGTCCACACATTCCTACCAACAGTGTTGGGGGGATTTTGCTGATGACTATTTAAGAAGTTATCTATGGCATCAGACAGCCAGAAAATATGTGAATGTAGAAAAAAAACGGTATAACAACACCAGTGTAAATCCACTGATACACTGTGGCCTGTTACAGACTGCCAAAATAAATCTGCTTCGGGTCTCTTTGGAGGTATGCTGTTTAAATGATGCATGCATCCTAAGAATCCGGAAGCTGCACCAAAGCTGCACTCCAGTGCTTAGGAATGGAGTGTGGCTTTGGTGCGACCTCCGGACTCTTAGGACCCATGCATCATTTAAATAGCATACCTCCAAAGAGGCCCGAAGCAGCTTTATTTTGGCAGTCTGTAACAGGCCTCTGATTCCTAAATGGAATTGGCCTAAGTTTCTTAGTTGTGAACAAAATAAGATGAACAGAAATATTAAAATTCTTAATGATAAGAGCAGCCACATCAAAGCAATGTACCATATTACTCATAAAGACCACATTCCAGCATATACTAATACAACAGCTCTATACACAGTTACTTAAATTCTATTGTCTTTGATAAACCTTAACCCTAGGAAATCTAACTTTTGCCCTAGTTCTGGTACGGGAATCATGTGAGTCTTGAAACGCTGTTGAACTAAAAAGTCCCAGAGTCCTAGCCAGCATAGCCATCAGCAAGGAATGCAGAGCGTTGCAGTCCAACAACATCTAGAGGGCTGCAAGATTCTCACCCCTGTTTTAAAGACACTTGACACACTCTATGCATGCTTATCATTAGCAAATCCCACTGAAGTTGTTGGAACTTGCTTCCAAATAAGTGTGCGTGAGATTGCAGCATTAAGGCCTCTAAAATCAATGGGCTGAAGCTTGCGTTGGTTTGTGGCCATAGTATTATGTCCAGTGCACTTTATTACAGTCTCTTTGTTAGCAGTTTATTTTTCTTAAACAATGGAACTGTGCCGTTCAGGAATTCAATGAAATTTTAGCAGAGATACTTGGACTACTCACAACCTCCTCTGCCTTATCATGTGTAAAATTTGGACGTTTATAATCTACTTCACAAAGTGTTGTGACAGTGAATGGGTAAGGAGTGTGAGGTAGTCACTGAATAGTATTAATAAAATTAAATAAAATTACCAAATTGTTTGAGTTTTTAAAATCCAAATTGTTCCCTAGAGCTTCTGGGGAGGTAACTGTGCCAAGATATTCTTCCTATAGCTGAGCATTCTGACAAACGCTTAAATTCAATTGCTAGTCTCAGTTTGATGAGAGCTTCACTTGCTAAATGGTTATCAAAACATAAGGGCCTGTTACAGACTGCCAAAATAAAGCTGCTTCGGGTCTCTTTGGAGGTATGCTGTTTAAATGATGCATGCATCCTAAGAATCCAGAAGCTGCACCAAAGCTGCACTCCAGTGCTTAGGAATGGAGTGTGGCTTTGGCGCGACCTCCGGACTCTTAGGACCCATACATAATTTAAACAGCATACTTCCAAAGAGACCTGAAGCAGCTTTATTTTGGCAGTCTGTAACAGGCCAAGGGAAACATAATTGATTCAGTGGGTCTCCTCTTCTTGGAACTAACAATTGGATGAAGCCAAAAGCAACGCATATGTTTTTTTTCCTAAGATATATCAAATGATTGAAATCCCACTAAACAAATACAACGATTCACAGATTAGACACACACACACACTACTGGGTTTTATTTTAATTAAGAAATGTAACTCACCTTTTCATTTCTGGGGCCATATAACTGACCTGGGAATTCATGACAACCAATCTTCTGCCTTGTAATCTACATCCTCTGAAGAATGAATGTAATCTTCATGATTAATATTCTTTGCAGCAAAAGGAAGGCTTCAAATACTGGTTGTTCCCATACATCTTGAGGTCGTGCTAAAACCTACAATACAGATATGTAAGTTGTCACTTTAAATATATCCATATCTTAATGAAGTGATAAGACAGTTTTAGTCACAGATAATGAGCTATTAATAAGGGCAGAATCAACGACCATTAAAACAGTACAGAACCCATTCCTATTGGCCAGTGAACCACTAAAACCTATAGCAAGCACCCATGATACCAATTTCAATTCCTTGTGCAGAGCTTTCAACTCTCCTTGTGCTTCCCCTTCCTATACATGCCAAATTCAAATGTAAGGGCCAGAAATTACACACTGCAGAAATAATCCAGTTTGAGACCACTTTAACTGCCCTGGCTCAGTGCTAGGGGATCCTGGGAACCCTAGTTTATTATGACACCGGAGCTCTCTCTGACAGAGAAGGCTAAATGTCTCAGCAAAACTACCGTTCCCAGAATTCCCTAGCATTGAGCCAGGACCATTAAAGTTGTCTCAAACTGGATTATTTCTGCAGTGTGTTTTGGACTCAGGTCTACGAAGCCGCACACTACAGTAAATTGTGCCAGTGCTACAAAATCCCACTGGCACAATTTGCGCACTGTAGCACACTATAGTATAACATCCTGGGATTTGTAGGTTTGAAAGGTGCCTTTGCACCCTGAAGTCTCAGAATAACAGGGCTAGGTCTTTGCATTCGGCGCTTTAAAAAGCGGTGTCAGATGCATCATTGTTTATAGCTTCTATGAGTGTTTTTAGCTTTTGTGTGATCATGTCCTCCATTTTCTTCTTGAACGTCCTCCATTCTGAGCATGACTAAGAAACATGGATTTACATTTCTGGGAGTGTTTTGAGCTTTTATCTGGCCATGTCCTCCATTGTTATTGGATGCTCTCCCCTTTGAGCATGACTTAAGACATGAATTTACATTTCTGGGAGCGCTTTTAGCTTTTATTTGATAACATCCTACATTTTTTTATTGAATGCCCTCCATTTTGAGCATGACTAAAGCATGAGTTTACACTTCTATGAGTGTTTTGTTTTAGTGTATTATATATATATATATATATATATATAATTTCTTTTCAATACTAGTGTTTTTGAGCTTTTGAGCTAGAAATGTCAATGCACACCCTGCACTATGTTGAAAGCATGCATTTGACACTACAGTGCTTTTAAATGCTGAATGCAAAGGCCCTCTGAAAGCCAGTGAAGTGTTGTGATTTGAATGTTGGGAGACCTGGGTTCAAATCCTGGTTCAGCCATAGAAACCCAATGGGTGACCTTGAGCATGAAGTCACACTCTCTCAGCCTCAGGGGAAGGCAATGGCAAAAGCCCCTCTGAACAAACCTTGCCAAGGAAACCCAGTACTGTACTAGGATCATAATCCAACACTCAAACTGACCCACCCCCTTTAATCCCCTGCTTTAATCTCCTAATTACTCCAGCAAATCCCTGCCCCATCACCATCATCATCATCATCATCATCCCTACCTTCCTCCTCTTTGCTTAAGAGGAGCAGCAACAAGATTGGGTCCAAGAGTTTGTTTTAAAGAGGGGGCACTAGGACCCAGGGGTTCACAGTCTAAGCGAGCCACTCCCTCCGCCTCCCGAAATTGCTCAGGCAACGGCTACTTCCGGTAAGCGAGTCTGGAAGAGCTGTAGCCAACGCAGAGACTGCATCCCGCCTTCCGGCTCCAGAACGCCGCTTCTCATTGGATGGAGCTGGCATTGTGACGTAACGCGTTCCAAAGGGGGCGGGGCGGTTGCTCCCGCTGGCTTTGCCGCCCTGAGGGGAAAAAAACGTTTAAGCGCTACTAGCGCATTGCCTCAGTGATGGTTTTTTTGGACTTCATCTCCCAGAGGCCTCAGCCATGCTGGCCAATAGCGTGGGATTCTGGGAGCTGGAGTCCAAAATCTCTTAAAGGCACATTTTGGGCCCCAGTGTTATAAAGGGTTCATCAGTGGTCCCCAAATTGTGTCCTTTAAGAGAGATTTTAGACTTCATCTCCCAGAAGCCTCAGTCATGTTGGCCAATAGCTTGGGATTCTGGGAGCTGAAGTCCAAAAATCTCTTAAAGGGCACAGTTTGGGGACCACTGTTATAATATAAAGAGTTCAGCAATGGTACCCAAACTGTGCTCTTTAAGGAATTTTGGACTTCAACTCCCAGAAGCCTAAGCCATGTTGGCCAGTAGCCCGGGATTCTGGGAGCTGAAGTCCAAAATCTATTAAAAGGCACAGTTTAGGGACCACTGTTATAAAGAGTTCATCAGTGGGCTCCAAATTGTGTCCTTTAAAAGATTTTGGACTTCATCTCCCAGAAGCCTCAGTCATGTTGGTCAATAGCCTGGGATTCTGGGAGCTGAAGTCCAAAATCCCTGAAAGGGCACAATTTGGGGACCACTGTTATAATGTCAAGGGTTCAGCTCTATAAGCGCTTGGGTGCGTCTCCACTGTAGAAGTAATGCAGTTTGATGCCACTTTGAGGTGATGCAGCTCCATTCTATAGAGTCCTGGGATTTTGTAGTTTTACAAGGTCTTTAGCCTTCTCTGCCAAAGAGTTATGGTTCCTCAAGAAACTACAAATCTCAGGGTTCTCTAGGCTGGAGCTGTGGCAGTTAAAGCGGTGTCAAACTGTATTATTTCTGCAGTGTAGATGTGCCCTCGGTGTAAGGTGAGCAGAAGTCCTCACCACAAAGGAGGACAGTGCACTGCAAAATGGAGGATGCTCAAGAGAGAATGGAGAACATGACCAAATACTGTAAAGGCTAAAGACACTCAGAAATGTAAATTCATGTTTTAATGATGCTCATAATGGAGGAAATTCAAGACAAATGGAGGACAGGATGAAATAAAAGCTAAAAACACTCATAGAAGTGTAAATTCATGGTTTAGAGTCATGCTCATAATGGAGGAAATTAAAGACAAATGGAAGACATGATCAAATAAAAGCTAAAAACACTTATAGAAATGTAAATTCATGCTTTAGTTATGCTCAAAAGGGAGGAAATTCAAGAAAAAAATGCACAATGTTATCAAATAAAAGCTAAAAACAGCCTGAAAAACCCACAAAAAAAAACTCCCAGAAATGTAAATTCATGTTTTAAGTCATGCTCAAAAGGGAGGTAATTCAATAACAATGGAGGACATGACCAAATAAAAGCTCAAAACACTCCTAGAAATGTAAATTCATTTCTCAGTCATGCTCAGAATGGAAAATATTCAAGAAGAAAATGGAGGACATGGCCAAAGCTAAAAACACTCATAGAAGTGTAAAGTCATACTTCTTAGTTCTGCTGATAATGGAGGACATTCAATAAATATGTAGGGCATTGGCAATTAATGCTCTAAAGTCTCAAATAAATGTAAATGCATGCTTCATCTTAGCCATGCTCAAAATGGAGGACCTATTGAAATTCCTCCTAGACAGAAGGTTGAAATGTAGGGCATGTCCTGGAAAAGGAACACCCTGCCTGTGTTCAGCTGTTTGTGTGACTATGAGTTGCCATGACAAAAACACTTGATTTTGCTGAGGAGTTTGTATACTGTACTTGGGTACTCTTGACACAAATTAATAAAATAGCTTTGCCTGAGTGTTGAAGCTACCATTAGAAATCGGTCACATATATAAAGGTCCTAGATTTCAGGCTTGGTCCCAAAAACCTTCCTTTTCAAACAAGCATTCAAAACAGATTTTTTTTTAAAGAGGACGTTATTTTGTTTTAATGTATTTTAGACATTTTTATCTTCTTTTTATTTTATTGTATTGTATTTATCTTTTTAATTTTATTGTTTTTAATGTGGTAGGCTGCCCTGAGTCCCAGTCCTGGGAGAAGAGTGGAATATAAATAAATAAATCCCAGAGCCTGGCCCCTCTTCTCTGGGCCACTGGAGGAATCCCAAGGCAAGAGCACTGTCATGAAAATAAATTACTTTCCGCCCCCTGTAAGCCATTGGTTCCCACTGCTGCAGTCGGCATTGGAAAAGCTGCCATAGACTCCCTAGAGCTCTGTTTTAATCACTCCTTCACCTCATTTGTTAGACTTTGGAAGCATCTACCTTGTAGCAATAATAATACAGTTGGCCCTTCTTATACACGGATTTTTTATACAACAGCCACGGTTTGAAAATGTTCAAAAAAAGTATAAATTTCAAATATCAAAGCTTGATTTTCCATTTTTTATAAGGGACACCATTTTGCTATGCCATTATATTTAATGGGACTTGAGCATACACGGATTTTGTTATCCACGGGGGATACTGGAACCAAAACCCAGAGAATAACAAGGGTCCACTGTAATAATGCAGAAATAGTTTGATACCACTTTAAGTACTGGAGCTCCATCCTATGAAACTCTGGGATTTTTAGTTTTACAAGGACGTTAGCCCCTCTCTGCCAGAGAGTGCTGGTGCCTCACAAGACTACAAACCCTAAGATTCTGTAGGATGGAGTCGTGGCACTTAAAAAGTGGTGTCAAACTGCATTATTTTGACAGTGTAAATGTATCCTTGGGGAGGTGTGAGCATCTGTCGCTTTCTCTAGCTAATACGCTTCCTACTAAAGGGCCAAACAGACAGGCCAAAATAAAGCTGCTTCTGGTCACTTTGGAGGTATGTTGTTTAAATGACACATACATTAAGAGGCCAGAAGCTGTGCCAAAGCCATGCGGAGCTTTAACTGCCCTGGCTCAGTGTTAGGTAGGGATGCCATAACCCGGCGGCCCCCGTGACAATCACGCTTTTGGGGGGCCCCTCACGGTCACGGCCCGGTTTGGGGGGCCCCCACACCTTGTTCCCAGTCCCTCCGCGCATGGCTGTGCGCCACTCTCCCCACCTGGCGCACTGGCGTAGCCTAGAGAGCAGCTCTTTAAAACATCTGCCACTCAGAGCTATTATATACCAAGTGAGCCCACTTGGTATATATACCCTCAGGAAGCCTTACTTTCCAGGTTACAGTGAGCAAAGAAAAAAAGGCCATAAATCGTTCATGTTTCACTGGGAGTTTAATTGCCTCATCTTTTAAATGTAAACCGCGTCAGTATTCTTGTAATTCTTTATCACAGGATCGTTTTTGAGGCCCTAAACACCTTTAATTGTAATATGCAAATTTATCCCGAAGCTGACCAATGGGAAAGAAGCAATCAGCCCTCCGCTTGGGTTGGTTTTCAATGGCTTGGTAAAGGAAGAGCTTTTGCCTTGCTTGTAAATAGGAAGGGCTTTGGGGTAGCAAAGGCTGCAGAAATAGTTTGACTCCCCCCTTAAACATCCATGGCTCAGTGCTATAGGATTCTGGGAAGTGTAGTTTCTTGTGGCACCAGAGCTCTTTTGACAAAAGGAGCCTGAATAGTCCACAGAGGGCAGAGCGGTGGAAGAGAGGAGGCTGCTCCGGATGGTCCTGCACTTCCCTTGGCTCCCTCCCTCCGCCTCCTCCGCCTCCTCCTCCTCCTCCTCTTGGAGCAGCCCCACAGCCAAGCTCAGTCACACTCCCAGGCTTTTCTCTCCCCCCCCCCCTGCACTTTGAGACCCCTTTAACTGCCAAAGCTCAATGCTCTGGAATTCTGGTGTCTGAGGCATTTGGCCTTCTCTGTCAGAGAGCTCTGGTGCCACAATGGACTACAATTCCCAGGATTCCCCAGCACTGAGCAGTCTCAAACTGGACCATTTCCTCAGTGTGGATGCATCTGGGGAGGAATTCTGGGCACTGCAGTTCAACTAAGTTTGGAGAGTTATGGGACTCCCTGTCAGAGATAGCTCTGGGGCCACAGTGTACTACAATTCCCAGCATTCCCCAGCACTAACCCAGGACAGTTAAGTCACTCTCAAACTGGATTATTTCCTCAGTGTGGATGCAGCTTTGGTGAGGAACTTTGGGCATTTCAGCCCAGCATTGTTTTATTTCTACAGTGTATTTTGGACCAGAGACAAGGTGACCAGGCATCCTCCTCCTTTTCCAGGACATGTCCTCCATTTGGATCTTGGCTAAGAAGCATGGATTTATAATTACATGGGTGTTTTTAGCTTTTATTTTTGGCCATGTCCTACATTTTTTTGCTTGGGTGCCCTACATTTTGGGGTGAGGGCATTGGTCACCTTGGTCAGATAGCTTTCCAGGGGTTTAACTGCCATTCTGCTGTGGTGCTGGAACAGACCACCATTCCCAGAATTCCATAGCATTCAGCTGAGGCAGTTAAAGTGGTCTCAAACCAGATGATTTCTCCAGTGTAGATGCAGCCCAAGCCTTTTGCCTCTCTTATGCCTGAGATTTCAAAGCCCAGCCCTGGCACCACAACAAACTACAAATCCCAGGATTCCATAGGACGGAGTGATGAGAGTGAAAGCAGTGTGCAGCAGCCTAAGTTTGCTTAATGCAGTTCTTAACATGGTGCACCTCTTGCCTACAGACTAGTCTCCCAGGCCCCAGCGGGGCCCTAGAGTCCTCGAGGGGCTTGGGAGAGGCTGTCTCCCAGGCCCAGCGAGGCCTTGGAGAAGGTTTAAAAATGTAGGACCTTTTTTTTGGTTAATTTCCTGGCCAGGAAATTTTTAAAAAATATCCTACATTTTAAGCCTTGTCCTACATTTTTTCCCAGTTTTGAAGTCCCCCGGGATGGCAACCCTAGTGTTAGGGAATCCTGGGAACTGCAGTTTATTGTGGCACCAGACCTCTCTGATAGAGCAGGCTAAATCTCTCACAAAACTACAGTTCCCAGAATTACCTAGCATTGAGCCAGGATAGATAAAACAGTCTCAAACTACAGTGTGTTTTGGACCTCTGTTACATATTTGGGGGTAGCTGTGTGTGGTGGCCATACAGCAAAATAAAGCAAAATCTGAAGTTTACAAAACCTGAAATGCAATAGCTTCTTTAAAGTTCAGGGAAGAACCAGATCAGATCTATCAGCTGCAAAGGGTGGAGAGACGAAAGGAGTATCTTGCAAGAAGGTGAAGCATGCTCAATAGAAATACATTGCAGTGCAACATTTTACTGCAGGGCCAAATCTTTTCACCTAAATAGATTGAAGCAAGGCTTCTTCTGGTCAGGTTGTCTGGCCTACTGTATGTAGCCAGTTAGCAACAGCAGGTTTCATTTAGAAACTGTAGTTGTCTGAATAAACCAAACAAGCAGTTTTATATGATACTATTTTTTTCAGTAAAACTCATGCAAAATAAGGAATATGAAATTAATGTATACTTTTATCATCTAAACTGGATAATGTTGGTGCTGTTGGAAAACCATCCTCTTGTAGGTTCATAGTTCCCTATTTCATCCTTGAGACCTTTTGGCAGGCTATATTATGCAAATAGCTGGCAAGCACCTTCAAGCTTTTGAAATATAACAGTCATCAGAAATTTAGAATAAAAAAATCAAGTCCTATCCTGTTAATAACAAGCAAACTGAGAAATGTTTAGGAGCTGGAGTTAAAATTAAACTATGGGAGAAAGCTGTGGGCTGGCTGAAGGTGAAACATCTTTGGGCTGATGTTTCTCTTTGTAGTTATGCATAAGGTATTGTATTTATGTCTATAGCTTCAGGGGGGTATGGACTTACCACATAGGTGTGTTTTGTACCATAGGTCAATGGCTTATTATAGCATTCTTGTGTAGGCTTTTTAAAACTGTTCTTGTTGTTTTTGTGTGCATTCAAGTCACTTCTGAATTATGATCTATCCTGGGGCTTTCTTGGCAAGATTTACCCAAGGGAGGTTGGCCATTGCCTTCTTCTTAGGCTGAGAGAGTGTGACTTACCCAGTGGGTTTCCATGCCTGGGCAGGGATTCAGACCCTGGTCTCCTGGACTCCTAGTCAAACACCAAAACCTCTAATTAATTACAGGCCGGTACAGACAGGCCAAAATAAAGCTGCTTCGGGTCACTTTGGAGGTATGCTGTTTAAATGACACATGCATCTTAAGGTGCCAAACCTGCGCTCCAGTCCTTAGGACTGGATCATGGCTTCGGCATGGCTTCTGGCATCATTTAAATAGCATACCTCCAAAGTGACCCGAAGCAGCTTTGTTTTGCCCTGTCTGTACGAGCCCTTTATTAGCTATATTTTTTTGGGGGGGAGTACTTTTTAAAACTGTAACTAAAAGTAACTAGCTGCTTTTTCAGTCCCTCTAATAGTAACTGTAACCAGCTATTTTTAAACGTAGTACTGTATTCCATTCTCATCCATTTCATTTCCCTCCTTCCTAATCATTAAACCTGAAAGAAACCTTATGACATCAAAGCTGAACTAATGGGTCAACACACACTTTTTTCTTATTCTTATTTCTTGTTTTCTTATTCTGTAAAAACAACGTGGCTCTAATTCAGCCTTTTTAGTGTTTTCCAATTTTGCATTCATTGTTTCCACTTTTTCTACTACAGCATTTCCATTTTAGAGGCAGAGCAGTGGCACCAGATGGAAGAAACATTCAAGATTCAGATGGGGGGGGGGGGCATGAAAACCACTATATTTAACGTTTTGTTGTTTAATTGCCATAGCTGATGTGTAACAGGCACTTGTCATTTTAAAACAGATTTAAATCTTAAAAGCAGTTTTCCTTGTAACAATTACTCTACTATCAATGTAGGAAACCTTTAGGAAATCACTACATTTTTGTTCTCTTTGTCAAATGGCACTATATTGTGTGTGTATGTGCCCTCAAATTTGCCTATAAGTTTACAGTGCCTTCATGAATTTCATAGTGTTTTCTTAGGTGATTTTGCCAGGTCCTTCCTCTGAAATATAGCCTACAATAGATGGTATTCATTGGCAGTCTCCCATCCAAGTACTAAGAAGGGCTGACCCTGCTCAGTTTCTAAGGTCAGACCATTAGTGAGCTTTGTCTGTGGGGCCAGAACATCAGCAGAACTGTCAAGTGGCAAAATGGGTATCATTACACCTGTTCTTTTTTTAATCTACATTTGAATGTGTTAAAGACAAACATCATTTGCTTTATTATTCAAAGCTAAGCACGGGTTCGTTGGTTGTTTTTAAATTGCTCTCCCACAAACTCTGATAAGCATCTTTCTCTCTTCTTCCATTTTCTGTTTAGAGAGATCTTGTAGCACCTCTGAGACTAACTGAAAGAAAGAAATTGCATGCTGCCAACTTCTTTCTTTCAGTTAGTCTCCAAGGTGTTACAAGAAGTACTGATTCTATAACACTGGTATATCTTTGAATTCTTCCTTTTTGTGTTGTTGTCTTCAAGTGGCCTTCAACCCATGGCAACCCTATGTAGGAGAGACCTCCAGGTTACCCTATATCCT
This sequence comes from Sceloporus undulatus, assembly GCF_019175285.1. Lineage (NCBI taxonomy): Eukaryota > Metazoa > Chordata > Lepidosauria > Squamata > Phrynosomatidae > Sceloporus > Sceloporus undulatus. The sequence continues at coordinate 234,547,878 of NC_056523.1, forward strand.
GCCTGCTCAGCTCCTGTAGATTCATTCTTTGATTTAGTCTATCCCTCTGGAAATATGGGCTTCCTCTTTTCCAATTATCCTCCACTTTACCAAGCATTATAGTCTTTTCTAGTTTGTCCTTTCTTCTCATGATGGGGCCAAAATACAACAACCTCAGTTTAGTCATCCAAAAAAACAGTTATACCTTTATTGGCCAACCAAAGTGCACAAATTGCATGTTGCAAACTTTTAAAGCTCCACTGGCTTCTTCATCAGGTCAAAATGTTAAAAATCATACAAGGGGGGGAATTAAAATAAAATATGACAATGTTAGTCACAAGCCTCCATTTTGAAGATGTTTCTGTTCTCAGTCCAGGTATTACTGAAAGGGGATTCATGCAGGCTGGCCATGGATAGTTCAGATAGGAGTTTATAAAATTTCAATTAGCAAGGCAAAATAAAAAAGATGCTTGTCTTGAGATCCAAGTTGCCTCAGTCCTTCTCCAAGCCAAAACCTCCTTTGTAAGGTTGAGAGCCCTGGATTTCTAAGGAAGTCCTCAATGTTTACACATCAGGAAACATTTGTTGGTGCTGTTTTGGTAAAGCATGCTTACTTTTGTTGAAAGGTGAACCCTCAAATGGTGAAGTCCCAATCCTTTGGCCCACTGTATACATTTACAGTAACCATCTTTGCTTCCAGGGAGAGTTTGGGCATGATCTGCTCTAGGGCAAGGAATAATGGATTCAAGCTTGAGGAAGAGGGATCCCACCTCAGTATTAGGAATAACACACTCCCTTGGAGAGTGGTGGAGTCCCCTTCTTTGGAGGTCTTTAAACAGAGGCTGGATAGCCATCTGTTGGGGGGTGTTTTCAGTGTGTATTTCTACATGGCCCCCCCGACTAGACTGGATGACCCTTGAGATTTCTTCCAGCTCTGATCCTATAATTCAATGATCCACCCACTGGTCCTTTTAGCAATCCATGGTATGCATAGAACTTTTCTCCAGCACCACATTTCAAAGAGTTGATTCTCTTCCTATCAGCTTTCTTCACTGGCCAGCTTTCATAACCATACATAGAAACTGAAATTTACAAGACAATGGCATGGACAGTCCTAACTTTAGTATTCAGTGATATATCTTGACTCTTCAAAATCTTGTCTTGTTCCCTCATAGCTGCCAAGTCCTAGTCGTCTTCTGATTTCTTGACGGCAGTCTCCATTCTGATTAATGACTTAGCCAAGGTATGGAAAATCTATTTTTATCATCTACTTTAACATTATGTAAATAATCTGTGGTCATTATTTTTGATTTCTTAATGTTAACTGTAAACCTGCCTTTGCAGTTTCTTCCTTGACTTTCTTCACTAACATTCCCAGGCTTTGCTGTTTTCTGGTAGCAGAATCATAAAGTTAGACCATCAGGTCCAATCCCTTGCTCAGTGCAGGATCTCTAGCTAAAGCATTCACAGCAAGTAGCTGTCCAGACTCTTTTTGGAAATGTCCAGAGAAGGAGAACTCACCACCTCTCCAGGCAAGTGATCCCACTGCCAAGCCACTCTCACTGTCAAGACGTTCCTTCTAATGATCGATCAAAAGCTCCTCTCCTGTAGCTTAAAACCATTAGAACCAGTTCTGCCCTTATAGACAGAGAGAACAAGCCAGTACCCTCCTCTTTGTAGCAGCCCTTGAGGTATTAAAAGAGTACAATCATGTCATCCTTCAGCCTTCTCTTCACCAAGCTGAACATGTCCAGAGCCTTCCATTTCTCCTATGTTTTGTTCTCCATACCTCTTATTATCCTCATTGCCCTTTTCTGAACTTGCCCCCAACTTGCTACAACTTCCAATGTGTTGGCCTCCCTTTCCCAGTTTTGCATCATTTGCAAATTAGATAAGGATCCCTTCAACTCCATCATCAATCATTGATAAAAAATATTGAAGAGTGTTGCCCTGAGGACAGAATCCTGCAGCACTTGACTTGGACCTCCTTCCAGTCTGAAGCACTGCTACTGATGACAACTCTTTGAGCATGGTTTTCCAGCCAATTATGAATCCATATGATGGTGTTTCCATTTATTCCATATTTAGTTAGTTCTCTAATCAAATATCATATGGGACCTTATCAAGTGTTTTGCTGAAATCCAGTAAAATGACATCCATTATCTACTAAATCAGTGAACTGTCCAATCACATTGACTTTTTCAGATATTTCCCATTTTTCCCCTTTCCACTTTTTTCATTGCCAATAGCTTTCAAAAAGCAGAGCTTAATCCAGCATGTTAACATCAAAACACATAAAAATACTTACAATGTCTCATGGTGAAATATTAAGCAGTTACTGCACACATTCACAAATATTACCCCTATTGTTTTTGAAGTGGCTAAGAAGCGTATTGATTTATTACATTAATAACTCACTATTCCTTCTAGGAGCTCAAGGCAGCATTTTAGCTGCACATCAATTCACTCAAGGGCAACATGCAGGAATTTGAAACTAACACGAGTTGATGTAAAAGGACATTATATAAAGACAAGATCCAGCTAATCCAGCATTCAGTTGCCAGCAGCAGTCAAAGAGATGCCTGTGGCATCTTACAATCAGGGCATGGAACCAACAGGCAATTTCCCTGTAACTTCTAGTATGTGGTGTACTGAGATATACTGCTTCTCTACATGGAAATTCAGTTTCAGCTATCACAGATAATATAAACCTTATATTACATTAATACGTGTATAAGAAAAAAGGTACCTATACCTTTGGCATAGGCTAAACGTAGAATACTGGTCCTTAACTGCACAGTCATTGTTGGTTCAAAAGTGCAAGGAGAAACATTCTTAGCCAAACCAGTTAAGTACAAGATAGAATACTGTGTCCAGTTCTGGGCACCACAATTAAAAAAAGGATATTGAGAAAGTGAGCAGTTTTGAGGAGAGCAACCAAAATGGTGAAGGGTCTGGAAACCATGCCTTATGAGGAAAGACTTAGGGAGCTGGATATGTTTAGCCTGGAAAAGAGATGGCTAAGAGGTGATAGATAGCCCTGTTTAAATATTTGAATGTGTGACACATTGAGGATGGACCAAACTTGTTTTCTGCTGCTCCAGAGAACAGGACCCGGAACAATGGATGCAAGCTCCAGGAAAAAAGATTCCACCTGAACATTAGGAGGAACTTCCTGACAGTAAGGGCTGTGCGACAGTGGAATAAACTCCCTTGGAGTGTAGTGGAATCTCCTTCCTTGGAGCTGTTTAAGCAGAGGCTGGATGGCCATCTGTCGGGGATGCTTTGATTGAGAGTTCCTGCATGGCAAGGGATTGGACTGGATGGCCCTTGTGGTCTCTTCCAACTCTATGATTCTATGATTCTATGAAATAGAACATCACAATGTAATTGTGTAAGGTGAAAGGTCCCAGACAGTTACTTCTGTGAGTGAGCTTTGAGGAGTCTAGGGAAGCAGCTGAGAGCTTTACAGCTATACAACTACTGAAGGAAAACAGTTGCTCTCTGAATTCTGCTTTCTTGTGCACCACATTACACCTCCAGATCAGGGTGATCAGATGTCCTCCTTTTCCAGGACATGTCCTATATTTCAACCTTCTGTCCAGGAGGAATTAATTTTCTTCCATTTTGAGCATGACTGAGAAGCATGAATTTATCTTTATAGGAGTGTTTTAGCTTCTTCTTCTTTTTGGTAATCTCCTACAGTTCTATTGAATGCCCTACATTTTATCTTGCCTATTCCTTCTTTGTGGTTATGACATCTAGTGAGCCTGCTTCAGTTGGGGAGTTCAAAGCCTCAATCTGTAACATGAAATACTAAAGGAGAGGGATGTAAGGCCTAAAAAACAAGATTATTATGAAGTGGATTTGTAATGTATTGCCCAAAGGAGATCAGTACTGTATCTGTATTCACACTGACAACAGCACTCTACAGTTTGAGGGCATGAAAATCTTGATCACTTCATCAGATGCACCTAATGAAGTAGACTCAGTCTATAAAAGCTTAGGCTTCTTTCTCTTTCTCTCAATTATTCCTTTCTCATATTGTCCCCAGAGTGTTTTGACTGCAGATGCCGCAGAAAGCAGCCAGGTTATATATAGTAGGGATTCAGGGGAAACAACTAGTTTGCATTCACTATCAATGCTGCAATCCTACATCCCTTGGAGTGGACATGATGATGCTTTCTAGCAAAAAAGCATGAATAGAATTACACTTGTCCCTCCACATTCGCTGGAGTTAGGAGCACAGGACCACTGTGAATGTGGGAAAATTGTGTTTTTACCTGAGAGAACACCCCTCTCTAGGAATCTCTAGGTCTCCATTGCAACTCTGTGGTGACAATCTGCCAGACATTGACCACAGAATTGCACTGGAGGAGCTACAATTGCCTAGTGGAGGGTTCTCTATAGGAATCTCTAGGTCCTCCATTGCAACTCTGTGGTTGACATTGCCAGCATTGACCACAGAATTGCACTGGAGGGGCTACAATGCCTAGTGGGGGTTCTCTATAGCATCTCTAGGTCCTTCAATGCGATTTTGGTTTTAAGTGCCATGGTCGCGCTAATCCATCCGCCAAGTTCAAGCCTTATGTGGGGGTGGTGCGTACAACAATCCCATCCCCCCAGCAATCCTTTATTGGGACAGCCGGTTGTCGTTTTGTGGATTGTGGTGTTTGTACTTTGGGATGGCCGTGTGAGTGCAGTGGTTTGGGGTTGGACTGCCTGCCCGCTTGGCCTGGCCCACTTTGGGCGGACTTGAAGAAATTTGAACGTGCCCGAAGCTCACTCTTAAATGTAATGTGTGCTTCTTCCTTGTGTTGTCCACATGGAGACATTTTGACTTCCTCCTGGCAGAGGGCTGATTGGCTGGGGGGTTACTTGTTACTTGAAGGGATGGTGAGATATCTTAAAGTGCTTAAGGCGTAAGGAGTACGGGAAGGGGTCAAAAGTGAGGAGGAGGGAAAGGTAGATAAGGAAGGAGAAAAATAAAGGACTTGAAACGGTTGGAGTGAGGTAGAGAAGAAACATATGTTAGGTGAAACACAAGGTGTAAAATAGAGAAAGCAATAATTAAAAAGGTAAAAGAAAGAAAAGCTAGTAAGGATGTGCAAAGGCACTAAGATGGTGTAGGAGCTACCAAAGCTAGAGGTAAGAGAAGGAAAGGGAAGGGAGGAGAGAAAAGGAGATAAGGGCAAAAAAAAGAAGGGTAGAAGTAAGAGAAAAGAAGAAAAGAAGAAGAATCAGGAGGAAAAACAGACAGGAATGGCAGATAAGGAGAAAGAAAGGTCTGGGGTTGTCTTAAGAAGTAGATGATGCTAGTATATGTATCATTGGTAACAATATGCAAGGTATGCTTTTTACGCTTTCTTGTGCTGCTCTCAAGATAGTGTAGTTGTATAGATATATGGGTGCTTCTGAACAGTTCTTCTACAGTTCCTCACAAAACTGCAACAAGAAGTGTTTTGACATCCCTTCTGGCCACACTGCGAATTAATGCTGTTTCATGCCGCTTTAACTGCCATGGCTCCATCTTATGGAATCTGGGATTTGTAGTTAGAAAGTACTGAGAAGCAAATGAGCTACAAAATATGTGCCATGGTTATTTGCTTATTAGTTTTTAAAAGAAATAAGAAAGATTATGAAAAAAAGGCAAGAAAATAAAATCAACCCCTCCTGGACAGAAGGCTGGGATGGAGGACATGTCCTGGGAAAGGTGCCGTTTGTGGTCACCTGTTTCCACCAAATAATACACCTATATAGTGTGTGTGGTTATACATATTATATATATAGGGTGTGTGTGTGTATGTGTATATATATATATATATATATATTAGTGTATATATAATATTTTTATATCTATATATATATTGTGTGTTATATATCTATATATGGTGTTTTTGTTTGTTTTTGGGGACCGTTGTGCTACACGGAGGCGGGATATAATAAAATGTATATTATTTTTATTATTGTTTGTGTTGTGGTTCTCACAGAGGTTTGTGGCCTACTTAAGAAGTGACCGGTGAGGAGGGCTCCAAAGAGCTTTGTTACTAGGACCTTAGAGTCAACCGCAACAGCCCCTTCAGAGAGCCCCCCTCCTCCTATGACTCCTCTCCTCTCAATGCCTAAAAAGGGGGCCAAACAAGCCGAGGAGGAGGAGGAGAGGAGAGGGAGGAGCGAACCACTGCTTCCCAAAGAGAGGGGGGTGGTTTTGTCTTGCCCCTTCCTGTCTCTCCTTCCTTCCAGCTGAAGGGGGCAAAGGATAAACTGGAGTGGGAAGGAGAAGAGAGACGTTTATGTTTCGTGTATGTTTATTCGTTTTTCTCCCATCCTCCCCTTTTTATAAGAGCCACTTGGTACGCGCCGAACGGAGGACAGAGCAGTAGTAGTTGGCGCGCGCACGCCTGTGCCTGTATTTATGTTCCTCCTCTATGTAAGTCTATGGCGGCGGCGGGGCGCGCGACAGAAAGATCGAGCGAGGCGAGCGAGCCCGGCGCTGCCGTTGTTGTGTTAGCAGCCTTGATGCAGCAGCAGAGCGAGCGGGGGCTGGAGAGGACAAGAGGTGTTGTTGTTGTTGTTGTTGTCAGCGTCGTCGGGGAGGGGGGCGAGGTGCTGGATGGTGTGGTCTCTCGCTGTCTCTGTAGGGTTGGTGGCTGCACCACTGCTGCTGCTGCTGCTGCTGTGCTGCTGTTGCTGCTGCTGCTGCTACTGGGGTCTTGTGCGCCGTGCGCGGAGGAGGGCTAGGTCGCGCGACTGGAGCGAGGGAGGGGGGCGGTTTGGCTGGCGTCGTTGAGGAGAGGGAGGAGAGAGGAGCAGCCTGTGGCGAATGAAGAACCTCGATGAGGGAGTTTCTTCCCGCCAAAAGGGGAGAGAGGAAGATGAGGAGAACGGTTGGCCCTGAGAAAGAGGGGGAGGGGAGGAGGAGAGCGGTTTGCTGGGGAGACGCCTGAAGATGAGATGAGAGATATATAAGAGTATAAGAGAGAGAGTATAAGTATATATATTATATATATATATATATATATATTTCTATATTATATATATATCTGTATATAATCTAGATATATAAGGATTCCTTAGATATATATAGAGGGAGAGGTAGGGGGAGAGAAGAAATTATATATATTTATATATATATTTTGCAAATATACAGGTGAGGTTTGTGTGTTTGTGTAGGCTTATCTGAGTATTAGTTGTATATGAGTATATAGTGTGTATATCTATATGTATATAGTGTGTGTGTGTGTATTATATACATATGGTGAGGTGAGGTTGATGGTATGTTTGTGACTAGAGTATATAGCGCATATATATATTGTGTGTATATATATATATATGATGAGGTGAGGTTTGTGTGTAAGTCTGTATATGAGTATATAGTGCATGTGTGTATATATATATATAGTGTGTATGTGTATATATGGTGAGGTTTGTGTTGTATGTGTAGGTCTATATATGAGTATATGGCATATATATATATAGTGTGTATATAACAGTATATGGTGAGGTGAGGTTTGTGTGTATGTGTATGTCTATATGAGTATATAGTGTGTGTATCTATATAGAGTATTATGTGTGTATAGCGCCGTGGTTTACCTTGATGTTGCTCTGTTTTACCTTTCCTTCTCTTTTCCTTCTTTCCTTCCTTCTTCCTTCCTTCCCTCCCTCTTCCCTTCCCCTTTAGGATCCTCCGCACTGAGAACCTCGTTCTTTGCTGAAACTCGAAAACTCCCTCTGCTGCTGCGTCCTCCACTCTCCTCCTCTGCCGGACCACAGGGCATCATGACTCGCGATTACAAATTACAAGCCTGGGGACCTGATCTTCGCAAGATGAAGGCTATCCCCATTGGCCAGCCCGGGTAAGGCGCTCACAACAACCACAGCAACAGTAACAACCTCTGTCCATCCATCATCATCTATCATCCAACACTGCCTCCTTTCCCCCATATCCTTGTGGAAACGCCACATTTGCGTTGTTAGCTTACACATCGTAAACTGCTTAGAGGGTGCTTACGCGCATGATATAAGCGGTATAGAAATCTGCTATTGCTATCTGATGCCCAGTTCCCCCTCCACACACACACACGCAAAAATGCATTAACAACACCTCCCAGCCTCCTCCATGCCTCCTTTACACACACACACACACACACAACACACCACACACAAAAATGCACTTGTCCTCCTCTCGAAGAAAGCTGGGCTCTTGTTTTTGTAGGATTCCTCCTCTCCTGGTCCAGCATCATATGGAGGGAGAGTGGAAGTTGTATGTGTTTGTGTGGGTGTTTTTGTCACTGGAAGTGACTTCCAACCACATGCAGATGCCACATGTTGTTTTCTTCCCTTCATTTATGGATGGGTTTGGTTGCCCTTATCATACAAACAGCCTCCAATGGCACAGTTAATATTTCTATTCGCTTTTGAGAAAAAGGAGCCTTCTTACTTTCGTGATCAAAACCTTAATTATCTAAATCAGTGTCTCCAAACGTGCTCTTTAAGGATTTTGACTTCCAGCTCTCTTAAAGGGCACAATTTGGGGAGCCCTGGTCTAAATAAAGTGGTTGTTCGTTATACCTAATATTTGGGTTAGATATTTAATGCAGGTTTATTTGGTCGGTGACTTAAAAAAAAAAGAAGTTTTAAATGTTGTAATCTTTGAAAGCCATAATCTTTGAAATATTGAGAGAGGCAACTGATCTTTTGCGAAGGGGTTAAAGAAACCAGTTAGATGTAGCCTGTCTGAACCTTCAGACAGCTGACCAGTAAGGAGGCATGACTTGCATCCCTAGAATTGTCATTCCTCCAGTTGTTGGGCTTTGGACTACAACAGCCCTAGCCAGTATTGTTGTGCCTCCAAGTCGTCTCTGATTTATGGGGACCCTAAGGTGACCTTAGGCAGAGCGTGGAAAACGGGGGAGTCTTGGAGATGTCTCATCCACAGGGTCGCCATGAGTTGGGATCCACTGAAGTGCAGTTAACAACAACAAGGTAAAACTATCGTAGGGTTTTATTGGTAGATTTGTTCAGAGGAGGTTTCCTTGCTTTCTTGAGGTGGAGCTAGTCATAGTAAAAAATGCTGAGGTTGCAGTTTAGTAACACCTGCGGGCTGCATGGTTCCTACTCATACCCCCTCTGTTGATAATCCCAGTTTGATCTGGTTGGGATTCGCAGTTGAATTTAAGACTGAGATCTGGGATTTGTAGCCCCTTCCATCCAATGGAGGGAACCATTGTTCGGTGTAATGTAATGAAAGAGGCTATGGAAGCCAATTAATTTTTACCAAAGCCTATACAGTGGGTGCTTGGTTATTCTCGGGGCTCGGTTCCAGTACCTCCATTACAAAATCCATGGATAATCAGGGTCCCATTATATACAGTGGTGTAGCGAAATGTCCCTTATATAAAATAGAAAAATCCAAATGTACTTTTTGGATTTTTTTAAAATAATTTTTTTAGGCTGTGACAGTTGAACCCGGGATGCAGACTGTACTGATTTACGTTAAATGTAGCAAACTCTGCGTGATTATTTTTAAAGCCTGCATCCAGCACTTGAGCGCACCAAGGATGGGATCTGAGCATGCTTCCAGTGGCCACAAAATAAATGGATCATACTGGTTTCTGACGCCCCATATTTACCCAACTATATCACTCTTGTCCGTGAACTCTTTGTAAAAAATATGACCAAGCATGTCATGGCCCTGGTTAAAAAATAAAAAAGCAACCCCAGAACATCATTCTGCTGACTTTTGCTCTTTGATTATTCTTGTCTGAGCCATCATCAAAAATCACTGATTCCAGGAGCATGTGTTCTCATATGTTCCAGGAGACAACATTAATGAATGTGAAATTCATATGTTGTTTTGAGTGTTTCTCTGGGACATGGTTGCTCCATATGAAAAGCCTTCCAAGATTCCTGTTTTTTGGTGTTGTTCGTTTTTGACATCTGTTTGCCGCAAAAAATGAAAAGTCATTTGGCCTGTTACAGACTGCCAAATAAAGCTGCTTGGTCTCTTTGGAGGTATGCTGTTTAAATGATGCATGCATCCTAAGAATCCGGAAGCTGCACATAAAGCTGCACTCCAGTGCTTAGGAATGGAATGTGGCTTTCCTGAGCTCCAGACTGTAGGACTCATGCATCATATTTAAACAGCATACAGTAGTCCCTCGGGTTACGAAATTATTCGTTCCGCCGCTCCGTTCGTTAACCCGTAGTATTCGCAACCCGAAAAGGCTTTCCGTTAGCGGCTGGAAAGCCGTAGCCCCGCTTTGCGTTTGAATTTCGTCCACGCCGAAAAAAATTCGTAACCCGAAAAAAACTCGTAACCCGGAACAGTTTTTTCCAATCTAACTTTTGTTTCCCGGAAAATTTCGTAACGCGATCAATTCGTTCCCGGGGTACCACTGTACTTCCAAAGAGACTCGAAGCAGCTTTATTTTGGCAGTCTGTAACAGGCCTTAGTTTGTTAAGATTAGTACAGATCCAAAGACAGGTCAAAAACAAGCCATGGACTCTGTTCTTGGTTTGTTGGAAAGAACAAACAAACCAGAACGATTAGCTGCTCCTGGGTTCACAGGACCTGATAAGCAAAGCCGTTGGTTTAGCTTTCCCCCTGTAAATGGAAGCAGTCAAGCAGATGCATCAGTCCACAGCTTCATCCCTGATAAGGCAGGTTTCTGGGGATACTGTATATTTGTGCACAAAAGTGGAAGCAGGTAATTGTGTCAGTGATATGAAAACATTTTGGTGAGTCTGTCTATAAACAAAACGTAATAGTCACTCTAAATAATCAGTGCCAAGTATGATATACAGTTCTAGAATCATAGAATCATAGAGTTGGAAGAGACCGCAAGGGCCATCCAGTCCACCCCCTGCCATGAGGAAATCCAGAATCAAAGATCGTCGACAGATGGCCATCCGCCTCTGTTTGAAGACCTCCAGGAGGGAGACTCCACTACACTCCTAGGAAGTGTGTTCCACTGTCGAACAGCCCTTACTGTCAGGAAATTCCTCCTAATGTTGAGGTGGGAATCTCTTTCTGTAGCTTGCATCCATGCTCGGGTCCTGTTCTCTGGAGCAGCAGAAAACAAGTTTGCTCCTCCTCAATATGAATCCCTCAAGTATTAAATAGGGCTATCAATCACCTCTTAACCTTCTCTTCTCCAGGCTAAACATCCCCAGCTCCTGAGTCGTTCCTATAGGGCAAGGTTTCCAGACCTTCACCCTTTTAGTCGCCCTCCTTGGACACGCTCCAGTTTCTCAATGTCCTTTTTGAATTGTGGCGCCAGAACTGGACACAATATTCCAGGTGGGGCCTGACAGAGCAGAATATAGTGGCACTTTACTTCCCTGGATCTAGATACGATACTTCTTTGATGCAGCCTAAAATCGCATTGACCTTGTTAGCTGCCGCATCACACTGTTGACTCATGTTCAACGTGGTCTATGGACTCCTAGATCCCTTTCACTGTTGTCTCCTTAAGCAGGTGTCTCCATCCTATATCTGTGCTTCATTTTTGCCTAAGTGCAGTACCTTACATTTCTCCCTGTTGAAGTCATTCTGTTAGCTCTGGCCAGCTTCTAGTCTATTCAGGTCATTTGAATTTTGATCCTGTCTCTGGGTATTAGCTATTCCTCCTAATTGTGTCATCTGCAAATTTGAAGTATTCCCCAATTTTTTCTCCAATCATGATAAAGATGTTGAACAGTACTGGGCCAAGGACAGAGCCCGGGACCCACTGGTTACTTCTCTCCAGGATGAAAAGGTGCCATTGTTGAGCACCCTTGGGTTCGACGGTCAACCAATTACAAATCCACTTAACAGTGCCTTGTCAGCCCACATTTTACAAGCTTGTTTGTGCGATGTCATGGGGAACCCTGTCAAAGGCCTTACTGAAATCAAGATACAGTATACTATTCCACAGCATTCCCTTCATCTACCAAGCTGGTAATTTTATCAAAGAAAGAGATTAGATTTGTCTGGCTGACTTGTTTCTCTGACCCATGTTGACTTTTTGTGATTATGGCTTGGCTTCTAGATGTTCACAGACTCTTTGTTAATATTGCTCCAGAATCTTTCCTAGTACTGATGTCAGACTAACTGGACGATCATATTGTTGGGATCCTTTTTTTCCCCTTTTTGAGTGGGGACAACGTTTGCCCTCCGCCAGTCTGCTGGGATCTCTCCTGTTTCCAGGAGTTTTCAAAGATTATTGCCATTGGCTCCGATATTACATTAGCCAGTTTTTTCAATACCCTTGGATGTAGCTCATCTGGTCCTGGAGACTTAAATTATTTAGGTTAAACAGGTATTCCTGTACTATTCTTTACTTATTTTGTGCTGAAATTCCCCTTTCTGTCCTCGCTCATTTCCTCAGGTTGAGCACCTTTGCCTTTTCTGAGAAGACTGAGGCAAAGAAAGTGTTGAGTAATTCTGCCTTTTCTTGTCTCTTGTTAGCATTTGCCATCTTCTCCACCATGGCCCTACGTTTCCTTCTTCTTCCTTTTGCTTGCGGACATATCCAAAAAGCTTTTTATTGTTCTTAACTCTCCTAGCAAGCCTGAGTTCATTCTGTGCTTTGGCTTTTCTGACCTTATCTCTACACTTGCTAGCTATTGTTTGAATTTGGTGATTTCCCCATTTTTCCATTTCTTATACATGTTCCATTTAAAATTTAGCTGAGCTGAAAGTTCCTTGGTCATCCATCCTGGGTTCTTGCGACATCTCCCATTTTTCTTTCTCACTGGAACTGTTTTAATTTGTGCCTTCAGTATCTCCCTTTTGAGAAACTCCCATCCATCTTGAACTCCCTTCTCTTTTAGTATTCCTGACCATGGGATCGCCCCCAGTATTTCTCTAAGTTTACTGAAATCCGCTCTCCTGAAGTCTAGAATGCGTGTCTGACTATGCCTGGCTTCTCCTTTCCATTGTATAACAAACTCCAGGAGAACATGGTTACTTCCACCTAAGGATCGCACCTCTTGCACTTCATTAACCAAGTCATCCTTGTTAGTTGCTTTTCCCCTCAGCTGATATTCACCAATTCTGATATATTTGGGTTTGACTGGCTGGTGTGAGATAAATTAAGGGATTCCGTATATAATGATGGCTACTAAAAGGTCCATGCCAAAACTGTTTTGTATTCCATTGTAGCATCAGGTTTGAATAGTTGCATACATTTCAAAATTGAAACAGGATACCAATATGAGTGCTATTGAGAAGGAGGCTTTGTAGAAATTTTATGTCAAAAAGCATGATTCATGCTTAGAAATCATGAGGACCCATGTCTAGAATATTGGGCTCTGGTGTCTCAGGAGCATGGAGTCAGATGAAGTTTGTGACTTGTTAAATTGTCATAGTTTCAGCAGGAACTGGTTTGAGAGGTTTTTAAGTTGAGAATGGTTTTAAAAATAATTTCTTCTGTCTCTTTTGCTCATTTGACTAAGTAGATTTTAAAGGAATAATTTGTGTCTTTGATCTTCTGTGCTGAGGTCTAGGGGCTTTCCTTATTTGGTCCCCCAGATATTCTGGATCTATGATTTTTTCTGTGTTTTTTACTCAAACCCACAAATCATAGTTATACCAAATATTATTATTTTTTGCCTTTAGGTGGATGAAGTTCCTGATGGAGCAGTCAAACCACCTACAAATAAGATGCCTATATTCTTTTTTGGCACTCATGAAACGTAAGTACTATGGATGGAAAGCCATACTAGTTTTGATAGAGTTTCGTGGCTGTAGAAGTATGGATTATATAAAGAGTCTTTACCAATATTAATCTTTATCCTGGAGCACATAAGTGAGCATGTGAAGAAAATGAACTCAGGCTAAACTCAGTGGAGCCAATGGTTTCTAGACACTAGTTTCAAGAATCTTAGTTTCTTAGGTTCAGATTCCAATTAGTTAACCTGCTTTACATTGTCCTTGTGGTTATGGCCTTGCCCACAAACAAAACATGTGCCAGGAAGGGGAGGCTGTGTCACTCTTGAGTGAGTGAAACTGCTGCCTGACTTTTAGTTTGTGATGAGAACAGAAATGAGGACTTCTCTGCTGCCCTGGCCATTGAGGAGATGTCCTGGACCAGTGGTTTCCAACCTGTGGTCCTCCATTTGTTTTGGACTTCAGATCCCAGAGGCTGCAGCCAATTGGGCCAACAGGAATTATGGGAGCTGAAGTTCAAAACATCTGGAGGATCAAATGTTAGGGGAACCACTGTTCTAGACTGTAAATGAAGCTGAAAATCAGAGAAACAGAGCTGTCTTGCTCACTTACCTTCATTTCTCATTCTTTAGTATCCCTTAAATTATTCTAAAAGGTTATGTTTCTCATTATTGAAAAGGAAGAAATATTTTGGTTGGAGGCAATGTTCACCTACATAGAAATATATTATAGAAAAGGAGTTTGGTTATTACTGGATTAGGCCTTTCATAAATCTTTCAGTCTTGTTTGTAGCAAAAGCAGTAGCATCAGTGTCAAAGCAGAATAAGGTATCAAGATTTGTGATCCAGGGGCATTGCCACATTTTGTAATACAGTTCTTTTTTAGTTACTCTGTAATTTGCCTGATGCTACAGTATTATTTCTGAAATGGAGTTAGATCTATACATATTACTTGAATGTGGATATGCATGTGTGTGTGGTGCTATAACATATAAATGTTTGTTTCCAGCCCTTCCATAATAACTCTAACCTTGAATTGGTCTTTTTCATCGCAGTAACATTGCCAGGCCTAGTAAAATCTCAGTTATGTTAGAAATTCAAGCATTTTATAAATACATACATACGCACTTTTTTCCATGTGCATTTTGTAGTGCAGTTTCAAACTTATTAACAATCTATTTAGATTTCATATTTCATAATTTATTTTCATTCTTGTGTGTCTCACCCTCAAGATGCTGAATGATTTCTACAGTTTGGCTTCCTAGTTCATAGAGATCCTTAGATTGCTTTTGGGCTGTTTGAGAGTTTATTATCCAAGTTTGTATTCTCTGTAAAAATTGCTACCTAGCTTTCCTTATTCCTCTAATGATTTGGGAATAAATGGTGCTGGGGACATGGATTATCCCAGCTGCCAACCTCTGAGAGGGCTTCTAGTATTTTCCCACAGATATTGTTTTTTATCTGGAGTACTTGGTGAGGCATTTGTCAAGAGCCTTTTCAAAAATAAGTTAGAAGCCATTTAAAGATATTCTTATAGGATAAATATAAAAACAATAGCCCCTTTGAAAACAGCTGTTTTAATAAGAAATTTATTAACACAATGGATAGAATACAGAGTACATATAGAATATTTAAGTCTTTCCTTTCTTTTATAGAGCATTTTTGGGACCAAAAGATATATTCCCCTATGCTGAAAATAAAGAAAAATATGGCAAGCCAAATAAAAGAAAAGGATTTAATGAGGGATTATGGGAAATAGACAACAACCCCAAAGTTAAATTTTCTACTCAGCAGGTAAGTTCCATATTATGATATATTCCTACTGGATTCCTGTTCAATTGAGTATCAGCTCCAACTCTCTAGTTAACTACACTGGCATTGTTGAGATGCTGGCTAAAAATCCTGTTGCTTTCCTGCCCTGGTATAGCCCATGATTACAGAAGCATAAATGCCTTTAAAGATGTTGCAGAACAAGGCATCCTTTGCTCCCCAGGTGTCACCACTGCCCCAGGTACTGATTGGCCATGGAGGTCCATCCAGGAGCTCTCAGTTTGTCCTTGTGCATTGGGACTGAAGAAATGGCTTCCACCCTTATTTGGGGTGAGGTGGGGACAGTAGGTTCTTCTCCCCCATGTGCACAAGTACAACCAAGCGATTCCTAGGTGCACTCCTAGGGCTAATTCACTGTTGGATGGAATCACTCCTGGGAGCCCCCATCTCCTCTTTTGTACCCAGAGAAGAAGACGACATTCTTGTTCCTCAAGCGCTGCCATAGGTCCCCTGATGGAGATTAATGAATTTATGCCATCAGTCTTGTGGGATCTCAGCCATTATCTTCTAGATGAATATGTTACCATATTCTGCTACAAGTAGTGGTGGGTAGGACAGATTTCCATATAGTCTTGTATTTTTACATACTGTTTGACATTCCCATCTCACCACTTAGGCTTCCAGTCCTTCTTGGAATAGAGTGTGCCCGCGTCATACACAGCTTTCAGCATACGCTGAAAGCCGCGCAGGAAGAAGGGGCAATGCTTCCCATAGGGAACAGTGGGGCACGCACCCATGGCATGCACACATCGCCGCCTATGCAAGCCCCATTCATTTAAATGGGGCTCAAGCATGGGTGGAATTTGCTTTACACGGGGAGTACGGAACGGATCTCCCGCATAAAGTAAGGGCGCACTGTATCTGCTTAACTTTTAGCAAATAAGTAGATCACCACCTCCTGACACTGTCTTAAGATTTCTTGAGTTTTTCCTTAGGAAGGGTGGCTTTGGCCAAAGTAAATTAGGAACACAGATGTTGGAATGTGGGTGAATGATATCCAGTATAGATTTTGACAGGATTGTAGACAAGGCAAGAAGTAAGTTCTTGAAGTATATAGACTTGAGAGTGGAGGTGGGGGCTTGGTTGTATCGTTTAGAGAAGAGCGATTCAAAGTGGTGGTCCATAAACAAATGCCAGCCCAGACGCCACTGGGTACCAATTCCTGGCAAGTTTCCAGGAAAGAAACTATTGTAGCCATTGGGTGCAATACAGTACTGATCCCTGACACACTGGGAAAAAAATCAGTCTGTCCCCCAGTCAGGTAACATGAGATGCACTGGCTTCATGCTGCCCTGCTGCCCACACGGCAGCCGGCTTCCAGGCGCTCCAGCAGTGGTGTTTAGACACCGCAAGAGCTCCATAAAGCCACAACGGGGTGGGAAAAGTTGGCTTTTTGCCGCTTCCTTTTAGGTTGGCAAAAAGGTGGATTGGTGCTGTGGTGTGTGGTTGCCACATCCCCAGTCTGACTTTCTCAGGGACAACTTCAGGCTGCTCCCTTGCGGCAGTCTGTTTCATCTGTTTGTTTTCCAGTGCAATTCTAAGTACATTTAGTGAAACATAAACTCCATAGAGCTTAGTTAAGTAATAAACTCTACAGAGCTTAGTTAAGTAAGCATGTTTAGAATTGCCCTGTATATTAGGCAAGGTATTCTGTACTGTGTTGTGTTCCTATACCATGTCTCAAAATCTGACATAGAGTGGGCATTATCAGATTGTTTAAATACAACTCGAATGTTATTTTAAAATCATTTCCTTTGAGACATATTGATGTTCTTGTGCCTTTACTGCTGATTTATTTATGTGGATGGTATTATGCTTGTCTGCAGTCCCAGCCAGCTATTAACACTGAAGGTGTTAAAGAAACTCCTCAAGATAGTAGTCTAGATACTACAGAAGAAAATGAACAAAAAATGGGGCCCAAGCGGAGAAAATCTACTTCTCTTAAAGTAAGTCATCATAAATCAACAGTTTTTAAAAGAGTTGCTTTCTGGAGGAAGTTTTACTGAATAATAAGATTATCAGTGGTAATACGACAAATAATTAGGTTGAAAGTTATACATGTAATGGGTAGATAATTTAAAGCTTTAGTTAATGAGAATGATGCAGAGTTTTATACTAATTGTGTAATGAATGAAGAAAATGATCTTTTTTCTAATCTTGTAGAACCTTTTGTTAAAGTTGTAGTCCTACACCATTTTCTCTGGTAGTAAGCCTCATTGGACTATATGGAACATACCTCTGAGACGTGTTGACTTGTGCTTTAAATATACTGGGGTTCTCCTCTTAATTTCAGTATCTTAGCTTATTAGAGTGATCTTTTTAACATGTACATATTAAAATACTTCTAGAACTGAAAAAGCGGACAGTGATCTAACATTATATAGCCAGGCAGTAACCCTGCAGAAGATACAGTATATATGACACTTTTTGGCGTTTTTTAAAATTCCACTAATATTTTTTGTAAAGCAGTAAGATAATAGCATGTTGATTCCCCATCTTTCTTTGTATTATATTTTATTGGTTCAGTGAAAGATGCCTTTTCCTTACTCATCCTATCTTTGTAAAAATGTTCATTTAATTCATAAGTAAGCCGGTTTAGTTTTCACTGACTGTAAGACAAACTTCTCAATTGCCTATTAAATTGGGCGAAAGTATGAATACCAAAAGTATCACAGAGAGAAGAAAGGTGATAAACCTTACCTTGAAACTGCTTCACCCTTGCTAAAGTTCACTGGGGATGCAGCAGCTGTGAAGACAACAGTACTAAATGGGGCAGATCCAGCATCTCTTTATTGCCTACCAAACCACTCTGTTTAATTTTCAAGCAATGTACATGCACACTTTCCTACCCCTCATCTGTATAGGAAATTCATCAGAAGCCTTCTTTAATACACATATGTGCCATCACATCAAACTTGCTCCTTCTGCCTGCCTGAGGCTTCTGTATCAAAGCTGGATTTTAACTGGTGATTAATATCCCAATACAACATCAAGACCTAGAAATAGCTTATATTAGATTGTGGATTCTTACCTAAGAGCTGAGCTCATCCTGATTTTGCATCTTGCTTTGGGGGAAACAGCAGTTTCCTAGTGGACATAATGAGAAACATGTTAAGAAACCAGCCTTTTCTTTAAAAAAAAGTCAGGGGTGGGAGGGACAGGGAAATAATGTGAAGGCAGTTAGAAATTTTCTGATCCAAAATAACAGGAGGAGATCTAAACTGTTCCTTTTTTTTAAAGCTTTAGACAATAATAGCTTTCCCATCTGGCATGGATCTTTTCTTAATAGGCTCTATTCTTCTACTTCATCTTAATGTGTTTCCATACCTATGTAACTTTTTGGCATTTCCTAACATGCTGAAAATGACTTAAACCCTTTCCAAAAAACGTATTGTCATTTCCTGGAAAAAAAGAAGCTTGGAGTGCGGTGGTGAAATATTTGGAACAGGTTGCCGCCAACAAATTGCCAATATAGGATATGGACAAAAAAGTATATAATTACTATACCTGTGGTATTTGAAGCATTGGAATCACCACTCAACCACGGAAATCCACTGGGTGACCTTGAGCAAGTCACAGTCTCTCAGCCACAGTGGATGGCAATGGCAACCCCTATCTGAACAAACTTGCCAAGAAAATCCTGTGATAGAGTTGCCATTGAAGGCAAGCAACAAGTGTGTTCTGAGGGATAGTCTGAGTTTTGGTTCCTGGCTTCTGAATAATTTTAGAATTTATTTCCACAGTTCTCAAACATGATTTTTTTTCTTCTGTTCTTAGCTTGTTTAATATATTTGTTTCTTCTGTATCTCCTTGTGGATTCTTTGGGGCCTGAAAAATTAATTCATAAGACTGATGTCCTGCTGAAGTGAGCAGCAGAATATTCATTGCTTACAATACAAAAAGAAACTACACTTCCAGAAGCCAGTGCACAACCTAAATACAACAACAACTAATTATTATTATTATTATTATTATTTACTTATATCTCGCTCTTCAGCCAAGGCTAGCAGAGCGGCTTACAAATTGTTAATTAGACATTTCCCTGCCCTCAGGCTAACAATCTAAAGAGACAAGATACAAAAGGAGAAGGGAATGATACACATAAAACAAAGAAAACCATGCTGATCCATGGGGGACCAGAAATGGATGCTCAGGCAATAACTTGGTTTGCACCAAGCAAGCATGCACAAACCTGTGGGCAAGCCTTCAAGTTCTCTGGATTTCTACATCAGGCAAGGAAGAAAAGACTTATTATACTGACATCTTTGTGCTCAGAGTCTTAAGGTGAAGGCATCTTAAGCAGCAATGGTACAAAGATGATGAGGAGGAGGATGGATGCAGTATTCAGTGTGTTTAACATAAGTTGTACAAAATGTAACTGTAAGAAATGTAGTTTATATTGTAATATAGACTATCTATGTTTGCAGTTTGAAAATTTCAAAAGGCTAACTCATTCAGTATCAGATTCAGTATTCATTGCTTCTGTATCAGATTCCAAGATGGCTGAGGTGGTAGCGCAGGACAGAATTATAAAGAATCCTAATTCATAAATCCTATTGTGTCTAAATACAGTAGTCTTGAGTCTTGCACATTTCTTTTTTCTGACCAAGTATCTTTCCTGTTCTAGTCATTATTTGGAAAAGTTGAAAACCTTTGGGTCATGATATTCAGGGTTGAATCGTTTCCCTTTTCCAACTTCACAAGATTGTTCAGTCTCTTCAACTTTTTCCTCTGTTAATTTAAGTAATTATTGATCATTTTGTTTCTTACTTTTGAACTGCTTTGTTAAGTGTGTGTCACCAATATTTTTGTACTTTTTAAATTTAATTTTTCTGCTTAGTGTAATGCAGCATTCAGATTATGCTTGGGACTGTTGGGATAAATACAAAATGTACCTTATTTGGTATATTTGAGACTATAATCCACTTGTTAACCTTGATTTTATCTTCAGGCTTAGAGAGGATACATAGGTATGTAGAGAGAAAATAAGGGGAGATATACGAGTTTTATATGAGTAAGCCTGGAGGTTGATTTTGGATAGAGGGCTAGGGTAAAAATGTCAGTAGAAGCAAAATAAGTCAGTGTTAGCATTTGGAAAACAGGTAACAG
This sequence comes from Sceloporus undulatus, assembly GCF_019175285.1. NCBI lineage: Eukaryota > Metazoa > Chordata > Lepidosauria > Squamata > Phrynosomatidae > Sceloporus > Sceloporus undulatus. The sequence goes on from NC_056523.1 coordinate 234,568,449, forward strand.
TTAATAATTATAATATTTTTAATGTGGTAATTTTTCTAGTTATACAGTCCTGGTTGGCAAAATGAGCTTTTTGTTTGGCCCGAGTGTTATAGGTGTAGTCCCTTGTGTGGCTCCCTGAAGAGCCTAATACATTTCAGTCATCTGAAGACTGACATGCAGACTTAATCTTTGCAGTCTCTTCACCTCCTGTCCTATCTTTTGTAACATCTTGTCATATGAAAAGAGCTGGAGATCTTCTATGCCTGTTTGGTTGGTTCTAATAAAGACAACATGTTCATAGATGTTTTAGTTGATATCATTAATTTAAATTACATAGTTAGCACAAGTCTTGTTGCAGCTATCTCTTGAACAAATTTTCTCCTATGTTGATAGACAATGAAAGGTTATTGTTATTGTTAATTGTCTTACTCTTTGATGTACACCGCTGTGATCGCTGGAATAGCGGTATAGAAATAAAATGTTATTATTATTATATTATTATTATCACTTGCCAACACTTGTTTTAAGGTTGAAGTGCTTGACAATAATGTCTTCTTGCCTTGTTACTGAAACTATAGTGATCTTTCCCATAAAAAAGGATCAAGGTGCAGGTTAAAGAGACAAAGTCTAAAAGTGACCATATTTTATTTTATTTTATTTTTAACTGATTGTATGTAAAGAGTTGTGTAAATTTACAGCGCTCTACAAATACAGCTTAATAATAATAATATTGATACAATAACAGCTAGAACATCAGAATAAGAAACAAACAACAAAAGTGACATGTAAAATTTGGAAATAGTTCTTACTTCTTATTGCTGAATGGGTTTATTTGATTGATTGATTGGGTAGAATCCTGGGCTTCCAAGCTAGAGTCCACCAAGCATTGTATTGTCAAATACACTGCTGCATTCAGTGTACTTTCAGACTCAACTAAAATTTTTCTTCAGCAGGTTTTAGGAGCTAGTTGTGTATACCCTCCCTTGATGGCATTTGGTTTTCAGATGGAGTCTTGGGCTAAGATTCCAGTAAACCTCATAGAAGTTAACAACTCTGATTCAAACATTGATCAAATGTGCAACAATAGACCTTCTGTGGAAAGCTCCCTCTTGATAACAGCAAGGATGCCAGTGAATTGCTTACATAACAGTTTTTCAGAATAAACTTTATCTTAAGGGGCCTTTGGTCAGGTTTTTATTGGTGCTTATCAGTCATGTTTCTGTTCCAGGTAAGTCAAGCTATGTGCTTTAAGTTGTTGTTGTCTTAAAACAGGAGATCACATACTTGATTCAGTTGACCATGTTCATTTACCATTTCACGGGGGGAATGTATGGGTAGGACCTTCATCATTCTCATGTGCCTAAGCAGATGTTACTTGGATCTAAATATAGTTAACCATGTTAGTGTCTTATTTCTAGGGATCTGTTAAAGAAGATAGTCTTGGCACTGACACTGAAACAGAAGAGAAAGAGATGGAAACCTCAAAAGATGATGATTCTTCAGAAAAACCTATCAGTGAAGTATGTGGAAGTGTTTTTTTTTAAATTGCAAGCATCTTCCTCACACAAATTGCCCCCCCCCCCCCGATCCTGCTCTTTGCTATTTGACATTATCTATGAATATTTGTTGAATCACTAAATGCTTAGTGGGTGTTTGTTTAGTTGCTTTATAAGCATATATGATTCACTTTAAGTTGGCTCAATAGTAGTCACTCCTAATATGAAATTAGGATATAGTGGGAGTTTGCATGTAAAAATCAATACTATACAGTACTACAGGGCACAGAAGAAAGTTGAGCTGAAGCACCTCACACTAGTAGTGTAAATAAAAGTGTATCATAAAGAGCTTGGAAACTCTCCTCTGTTTCAGAAGTAATTTGCCGTTTAACTGATTCAGAATACAAAACATCTGAAATATCACTGGTGTCACATGCTTCATAGTCCTTTGAATTCTGATCATTTCATTGCCAGGAAGATTAGATAAAAAGGGTTGTCTGACAGCATCTATATAAGCTGTAATGTGATCTAATTTTCTGCAGAATTGTGTTAAATTTAAGTAAGAAAATAGTTGCTTATAATAGAATTGGGATATGGGTGGGGGGGCTTTGAAGACATTTATAGTGAACTTGTACATTTCCCACAAAACTGAGATGGTGTTCTTCTCTGCAGGATGTGGTGAAATCAAGTGATGTACCTGTTCCCAAGGTTGCCAGAAGGGGGAGGAAAAGAAAGGTGTAGTACTTCATATTTCTAGTTTGATTTATACACCAGTAGATTCTGTTATATTTACAAAGACATAAAAGTGCCCCAGGAAATTGCCTTTCCTTAACAATGCAACAATTACTTTGGAATAATTTGCATATGCTGATGAAACTCACATTTAAAGAACATAATCCTTTTTGAGAAATAACTAATTAAATTTTATCTTGTCCCTCCTCCTTAACAAACCTGAGGCATAGTGGATTGAATTCAGTTAAAGGAAGGCATCATTTCATATATGGAAAAGGTGTGTTTTGTGGGCAAAAGAGTTTTAATGAACAGAAATGGAAGCTTGTGCTAATGGGACAGAAATGTTTTTCATATTTCTGGAACCAATTTTCACATAGAAGGGAGGATCTGTGGAAATTTCCTCCATTCTCTATGTTGTTACATACTGGGAGCATCTTTTCATGAGCAGAACTGGCATCGTAGGGTCCAGCAAGGCGTCTTAGTAGGTTGTTATTACTTCATCCTTGCTCCTGCCCTCTGAACACTTCCAGAAAAGGCTAGGCTGGCCCCTCCCCTGCTTTCCTTTCTCCAGCAAACAAATACATTTTTCTTTAAGCAAGCTTTTAATTTTTACCAGGGAAGGTTTTCATTTAGATATGTATTTTATCTTGTTTTTAACTCTGATTTTTAAAAGGGTTATATAGAGTTTTCATGTGAGGATGTTAAATTGTTTTTAAAACTTTTTTGTAAACATTTTTAATTTGTTGTTCTGGAAGACAGCCTGTCCCGGGAGAAAGATGGTATATAAATAAAGTAAATAAATAAATAATAAATCCATGTGAATACATTTTCTCTGCTATACCCACATTCAGTTTTTGAAAATGTGAATGAATCACAATTCCATTGAACAGTTAAAGGAAGATACTTGCAAATGTTACTGAGATGGCAGTACGGAATAAACCAGGTTTATGCCCTGCCATTCTCATGTCAAACTATGTCTTGCCTATAGTCTGAGACTTCAAAGAGAAACAGTATTAAATGGGGAACCATTATGTTTAAGGGTTTTCAGTAGCCTAAAATCAGTCAAATTTACATGAAGGAACTATTTTAATACAGGCTGACAAAGAAGCAGAAGTTGCAGAGGCAGCAGCAATGGTGGCAGTACCGGCACCAACAACAGCTGCAGTGGTTACAGCTCCAAAAGCAAGCCCTAAAAGAGGAAGGCCAGCTGGTAAGTTTCAGTTACTGAAAGTTACTTGATGCCTAAATGACATGGCTGATTTTTGTCTTTTGACCTGAAGTTTTCTCAAATTTATATTACACAGGAAGAGAATTCACAGACAACAAAACACTGAAATCAGGTTACAGGTTGAGTCTTCCTTAACTGGAATTCCAAAATCCTAAATCCTCCAAAATTGTTCACATGGGTGGCTGCAATAGTGACACCTTTGTTTTCTGATGGTTGATGGTTCAGTGTACACAAACTTTGTTTTATGCACAAAATTATTATGTATAAAATACCTTCAGGTTATGTGTATACGTTGTATATGGAGCATAAATGACATTCATGTTTAGAATTTTGTTCTATTTCCAAGATATCTCATTATGTATGCAAATATTTCAAAATCTGGAAAAAAAATCCAAACCACTTCTAGTCCCAAGCATTTTGAATCAGGGACTCAACCTATTTGAAAGTCTCTTCTTAGACTTATTAATAACTTGGTACTTCTTGTAAATAAAGTCCTTTTCCTTGAACAGGAACTTGTCTGTCTTGATCTGTGGGATAATACAATTTTATATTACAGCGGACCCTTGTTATACTCTGGGGTTTGGTTCCAAGATCCCCCGTGGATAACAAAATCTGTGGATGCTCAAGTCCAATTAAATATAATGACATAGCAAAATGGTGTCCCTTATTAAAAAAATGGAAAATCAAGGTTTGATATTTGAAATTTATACTTTTTTGAACATTTTCAAACCATGGATGCTTGAATCCATGTGTAAGAAATCCCTGTATAAAAAGGGCTGACTGTACAAAAATTGTTTTTTGTGGGTTTTTTCGGGCTATGTGGCCACATTCCAGAAAAGTTTCTTCCTGATGTTTTGCCAGCATCTGTGGCTGGCATGCCAGCCACAGATGCTGGCGGAATGTCAGGAAGAAACTTTTCTGGAACATGGTCACATAGCCCGAAAAATCCACAAAAAACTATGGATGCTAGCCATGAAAGCCTTCGACTTTACATGTACAAAAATTGCCTGAAATATTTTAAAAGTCAGTGTGTGTCCTGTTAAATAAAATGTAAACATTTTAGAAAGAAGGGATTATATTCCTATGGAAAACATTTAAACTGTAAATGTTACTGATCTAAAGCACACATTCCCCACTGGAACAGTATCATCCTGATACCAGAGACATTTGAGATGGTTAGGGTTACACATTTCCTAGTTATGCCTTATGTTTTTGTGAGAGCAAAAACTTAATATAAATATAGTTGTCCTACTTGCTGAAATGAACATTACACCTCATTTGAACATAAATTGTTTATTTTCCAATTCATTGATTTTATCAAACATTACCAACACAGTAGTCTAAATCCCATTGTTAGTTCCAACTCAAGTAGACTCATTAAATTAGTGGGTATTTATAAGCCTTATGATAATTTGGATACATTTCATTTATATAGGTGTTTAAATGGTGTATTCTAGTTGAGACTAACAATTAGATTCAGCCATTTTGCATAAGACCAGGAGTAGGTTGCAGAAAAGAATATATATGCCTATTATGCTTGCAGGTATTACTGCAGCATCCCATTGCTCCAAGCACTAAGTCTGAGGTTGGTTAAACACATGGTCCTGTCATGCCTCTTGCTTCTTTGCATCTTGCATGTTTGAACTGGAGTTGGTAGTGCTACATTCCAGATTTTGTTGGATTGCAGCTCCCTGCAGCACTCACCAGCAGAGTCAATTGTTAGTTGCAGTCCAACAACATTTGGAAGGCTATCCTTTACTCCTACTCAAAATGCTGTAGCTGAAATTACAAGTGACAGTAGAAGTAACATCAGGACTTATAACTCCTCTCCAGCATTAAAAATCTGCTTCAGAAACTTAGAGTGCATTTGCACTGTAGAAATAATGCAGTCTGACATCACTTTAACTGCCATGGCTCCATCCTACTGAATCCTGGAATTTTTAGTTTTGTGAGGCACCAGCATTCTGACAGAGAAGGCTAAAGACCTTGTAAACCTACACATACCAGAATACTATGGCCAGTTACAGACTGCCAAAATAAAGCTGCTTTGGGTCTCTTTGGAGGTATGCTATTTAAATGATGCATGCATCCTAAGAATCTGGAAGCTGCACCAAAGCTGCACTCCAGTGCTTAGGAATAGAGTGTGGCTTTGGAGCGACCTCTGGACTCTTAGGACCCATGCATCATTTAAATAGCTTACCTCCATAGAGACCCGAAGCAGCTTTATTTTGGCAGTCTGTAACAGGCCTATAGGATTTTTTAAGTTCTTAAAGATATAATGTTATAAATTTCAAATGTTGTACATACTACGTTGTGAAAGAACAGTGGTCCTTCCACATTCACTAGGGTTAGGTGTGAAGGACTCTTGTGAAAGTAGGGGAAAAAACACAAATAAAAATATACTATTTTTTACCTGAGAGAACACCTCTCTAAGAATCTCCAGGTCCCCCAGTACAACTCTGTGGCCAACATCTGCAAGAGGTTGATCATAGAATCATGTTGGAGGACCTACAAATAACCAGAGAAGTGTTTTCTCTGGGAACTTCTAGATTCTCCAGCACAACTCTGTGATCAACTTCTGGCAGAGTTGCACTGGAGGACCTAGAGATTTCTAGAGAGAATATACAGTATAAATCAAAGCTGTGAATAATCAGATCCATAAGAGTCAAAGTGGGAAATGAGGACCAACTGTACAGTAGAAATGTTAATGAAACATATTGCTGCTTAAAGATTTATCAGTATGAATATATAAAACAGAATGAACTAACATGTTAATTAAGGACAGAATCTTGTTATCTTTAGGTGGGAAAACAGAAATGCCAGTACAGTATATTAAGCTTTTTCAAAAATTATTTGTTTGCTATGCAGTTGAGATGTTTCTGATGAACTTGCATTTCCTGATGAAGGAACTCACATTTCAGTTAAAATTGAGGTTTTGGGATATACAATATTATTCTAATTGCCTACCTTGCCTCTTGATTAAATTAAATTTAAACTGATGTAATGATATTTAATTATACCTTTTTTTTAATGAAATAGCTACTGAAGTGAAGGTTCCAAAACCCAGAGGGAGACCCAAATTGATAAAACCAACCTGTCCTCCTGAAAGTGACACGTAAGATTTAAAAAAGATTTTGAAAAACTTTTAAACCATTGATATTTGTCGTGGAAAATTAATAGCTCAATAGCCTAAACTGTAGAAATTACATAGAATCTATACATATATATCTGAGTGACCTAATCTGTCTTTATGATAATGCAAGGCTGCTACTGTTGGTTGACTTTCGTTCCAGCCAAAATTTGCCCTGCCTTCTATCTTATATCAGTATTTTCAGGCAGATTTCTGTAGAACCATGTTTTCTGTTAAAGGTCTTCTCCAGGACCGGAAAAAATCTTTCAATTTCTAAATGAGATATGCCCCAGTGCTGAGGATCCTTTGGAACCACAAAAGATTCTCTTGATCCCTGCTGTTTTTGACCACTGTATCCAGTAGTAGTACTGTAAGTGGCAGGATGGATCCAGGAGATAATTTGCTCCTGTTAGGAGAAGGACTAGTTCCAGCTCACTTGAAAAAGGCAATTGTGAGATCGTTTCTTCATTCTAGTTTGGATTCAGGTATGGGGCACTTGAAAATATATTTCCTTTTGGGAGAATTCAGTTCCAGCCACTGTTGGATAAAACTGGTTACCTAGATTCTTTTTAGTATGACTTCAGGCATAATTTCAGCATAAAGACTTCCTGGATTGTCCTGATATAAGCAGAGTGTCAGATACAGTATGGATCTTCCAAAATTCCCACTAGCTTTCAATAGCATGCTGTCATTTTGGCTAGTCTCTCTGAGTTGGGAATTGAGGGCATTGTATTTCTTTCAGATCATACTTTGGAAGACTCCAAAAGCTGTTGTTGAGTGACTGTTGCTCAACCCCATGTGCCAGATGAGGCTGGTGTTTCATTTGCAGTCCTTTTCTGGACTGAAATAATCTGACCACTAGTAATACAGTGGTTGTACATGAGACTGCTTTTGCAGGTTCACAAAAATCTCAGTCAGTGCAAAATTCAGAAACCAGGTTACTAACTGAGGCCCTGTACAAATGGGCAGGAACGGGCAGTGAGAAGCCGCCCCTTTCATATTGGTGCCACAGGAAACGCACACCCGGCATCGAGCTGGCCTCTGCAGAGCACAAAAAAATAGCCGTTTTTCTGGCTCCTTTTTGTGCTTCTGAAGAGGCGCCATAGCCAATGCTGGGCGGCTTGATCACGCCTCTTTGATGCAGCCCCGTTTGGACGCTGCACCAAAGGGATGTCATCAAAACATGCACCATCTGAATGGGCGTGCACAAAGATGGTACCCAGGCAGCATGGGGAGGGCTGTGAGCATGGGGATGCTCAGCCCTCACCCTGCCCACAGCCTTTTCATCCATCTGTACCGGGCCTGAGATGAATTAAGTCAAAAATGCTTTGCCTATTCTGCATGGTCTCTGCAATCCCACATGTGGGTTCTCTGCTGTCACACATTTTTAAGGAACACTTTTTGTTCCATGGTATGCTTTGCTGATGTTGAAGTGGCACCAGATGACACATACATGGCAGGAGTACCAAGATGAAAGAAAGCATAAAATTTAAAGGAGACAAATTGAACCATAAAAGAAGAAAGTGAAAAAGACATGGTTTCCTCACCCCATCTCTGAGGGATTGAGGAGTCCTTGCTACTTGTCAGCTGATTCTGTCCAGGGCCACATCTTTATGGTCTTTTTAGTGCCCAGCTCATGATGGTTAAACCAGACAGGCTGAGTCAATATCAGCACTCCACATAAGCATTCTTAAATAGTGTTGGAATTATAGGATATTTATATGGGATCATGTTCTTATATTAGTGGATTCTTTTGGTCCTTTTTAAGGCTACAGGTTGAGTCTCCCTTACCTGGGATTCCAAAATCTGAAATACTCCAAAAACCAAAATTGTCTATATGGATGGCTGAGATAGTGACACCCTTGCTTTCTAATACAGTTCAGTGTGCACAAATTTATCTATAAAATTACTTTCAGACTATGTATATAAGATGCAATAGGAAACAAATGAATTTTGTGCTTAGACTTAGGTCCCATCTCCAAAATTATTTTAGACTAAGATTAGATTTAAATCTCATCTCCAAGATCTCATTATATGTATGCAAATATTCTACAATCCAAAACAATTGTGGTTCCAAGCATTTCAAATAAGGAAGACTCAACCTGTATTTATTATAACTATTCATAGCTATGTAAACACATGCATTTCCCTTAGAGAGATGCATAGACATGGCCATGTCTGAGCACTTAGCTTCATGCATTACATTACACTACATGTAAGGTATCATTACATTATATTATCTGACCATCAACATTTTATACTTTCATTAGAACATTTCATAGGGTCTTTACCTCTCTATTACTCTCTTTAACAGGCTTTGTACTAGCTACCACATAGGTTAACAGTACCATCAAAACCATATACTTTAGCCACACCTCATCATCAGATTCTTTCCCTAATTTCCATTGTGTGTGCTCAGACATTATACAGATGTTTCATTCACATGTACACTTTCCTGTCTCTTGTATTGTATTCATTATCCTCTTAGCAACACAATTTAGCTAGTCATCCATGACAGTACTATTTGTTTGTTTGTTTGTTTATTTATTTATGTATTTCGTTTATATCCCACCTTTCTCCCTGGAGGGACACAAGGCAGCTCACAGATAAAACCTTTAAAATTATTATAAAATTCAAACAATTAAAATGTCTGTATATAAAATCACATGCAATATATACAATATGAAATATAATATAAAATTGCATAAAATATATTCAAGTTAAAAACAGACTAAAAACCCACTTGCTCCAGAAACCACCCTGCTATGCATTATGTACAGAAAACCTGCTTGCATAAAAAAAAATTTTTACTTGGCAGCGAAAGGCCAGCAAGGAGGGGGCCAGCCTGGCCTTCTGAGGAAGGGCATTCCAGAGGGTGGGAGCAGCCACCGAGAAGGCTCTCTCTCGTGTCCTCACCAGGCAAGCCTGTGACCTTAATGGGACTGAGAGAAAGCCTTCTCCTGCAGATCCTAGGACTCTTGCAGGTTCATATGGGGAGATACGGTCTCTCAAATAGTCTGGACCAAAGCCGTGACATTTTCAAGGGTTAATCTCCTTGAGGATTGTTAGTTCTTAACTACATCCATTACAGTGGTACCCCGGGATACGAATGCGCCGGGTTACGAATTTTTCGGGATACGAAAAAATCCCATAGGGATTTATTGCTTCGGCTTACGAAGGTTTCTTCGGGTTACGAAAAAACCGCGGCGCTATTTTCCGCCACCGGAGGGCAGCAGAGAGCTATTTTTCCATTAGCGCCTATGGGAATTCGGCTTACGAAGGTATTTCGGGTTACGAAATTAACCGCGGAACGAATTAATTTCGTAACCCGGGGTACCACTGTACTATAAACATGCCCAGGAACATCTCTTACAAGCATAATGGAACATATCTCTATTTAATGTCTATTTTAGCATTGTCCTTGCCAGTATCACAGCATATTTGGGCAGCATGTCCAGTTATCAGACTATAAGATTTATCCGGGTCAAGCATATTTGGTTGTTGCCTTCTCTTCTTATGTTAAGAGACATACCGGAAGCAGTCTGATAAGTCTATTTTGAAGATCTAGAACTCTATTCTTTATGCCCCCACAGCTAATTAGCTGACTAGTCAAAATAGCTCACTAGCTCTAATCCAATCAAAACTTATCTTGACTATTTTCCAGCTCCAGACACAAGGAGTCCTTTGTCTAACTGCTATCTTGACTACAACCCATGTGCACTAGCTAGATGGGTCATTCAGTCTACTGACTGTCTATTAGGGGTTATCCTGGGCCAATTCCTTTACTGCTCATCAGGTGAGACTAGAACACTGTTGCTTGATTATCTTGATTTATATTCCAGTAAGCATACTTTCCCAGTCTTAAGCTGTAGCTGCTTTGCTGGTGATAGAGGGGCTCATACACAATCTCTAATTGAATCTTAATGCCACATCTGGCCCTCTATAGGTGATAATTGGTTAAATTCTGTACTTGTAAAGTTATATGATCAGAGCATAGAGCTGACAACTAAATAACCCAGTTTGCAACAAAAGAGGAGAAGTGTAATTTTTACACATAAAAAATCGAAAGACAGAAAGTTCCTGAGATGAACTTGTTGCACTATAGGGAAAAAAGATGAGTGAGAAAGTGAGGTTGCCTTGCTAAACACTTCAGTACTCAATTGAGGTTCTCTGTTATATTCTCCACCACCCTTTCAAGTAAGTGAGAGGTGACTAGAGAGAAGAGGATCTTGTCTTCCTTGAATTTGCCTAATCCTGTTTCAAAGCCATTTCAGTGAACTTGTGGGGAAAGTTCCATACTATGACAATATGCTTTGTGAAGTAGTGCCTTCCTGCTTCTTGAATCTTGCACTGTCCTGGTTCATTGGATAGTATTATTAAAGGAATTATAATATTTTTCCTTTCACTTCCCCATACTGTGCATAATTCAAATATTTCTACTATGTTCCTCATTACTTTCCTATTTTCTAAGCTGTAGGGTCCCAAATAGATCTTTCCTCAGAGGAGATTTCCTTGAGTCCTCTTGGATCCTCTTCTCCATCTTTACCAGCTTTGAAGTATCTTTTTTGAGAATCAGTAATTGATATTGAATAGAGTATTTAAATCATTGATTTATATAAGGCACAAGGATGTTTGTAATTTGATTTTTCTTTCCTAACAAATTACCCAGTGGAATTTTAACACATAATATAGTTTGAAAAGTGTTGTCTATTTCTTGAAATCATATGTTGTTTTTGTATGGTGTTCTGTTCAGTTTTTCATGTTTTATTTATTTCCTATTTGAGTTTTATTATATTGATGATAGATTGCCCTGTTGATGAAAGCCATTTGAACAATTCAAATAAAATATGTGTACGATTGTATGCCTCCACATGGACTATATATTTAAAACGCATGCTGTTTGGTCATTTGAAGCAGCCTTCCTTTGAGCCTGTGTGGTAGTGCAGATTAAGGAGGCTCCAGTCCTGCACTGTCCTCATGCTGAGGTACTACTTGATACAGTCAGTAGCTCCATTTGATCCTTGGTGGGCCACAACCTAATTGATAGCTGCATAGGCTTCTATAAGATATATGGTGAGCAACTTCCAAGATGAGTATGAATCATCTCTTGGACATTTATGTACAAGTTCACTTTGAAGAAATTATCATAGCAAAAAATGACCTTTGAAGTTGAAAGAAAGTTTATTTTGCTTTGTTTTGGGGTGTTTTTTTAGGGTTAATGAGGAAGATAAGAATAAGAAAAAGGTAGCTGATGAAAAGCCACCCAAAAAGCAGCAGAAAAAGGATGAAGAGAGTCAAAGGGAAGAAGACAAAGTAAGAAAAGACCCAGACAAAAAAGAAGGCAAAAAAGAAGTTGAGACAAAAAAGAAAAATACTGCTAAAGTGGGATCAGCGTCAGCCTCAGATTCTGAAGAAGAGGGAGAAGAACAGGAAGGGAGTAAGGTATGTGTAAATTCCATTAGACAGGGAAGAATGCCTTTGCATATAAAATTATATTCTGTGGCTAGTTTCTGGCCCTATATCTTGTCCTATGAAATAAAGTAGAAGAACATGTTTTAAACTAAGGCTGTTTTGAAGTAGGAACTATAAGCAAAATAGCCAGAATCTCCAAGATTTCAGGGCTGTGCGCACTGGCATTTTTGACCACGTTGGGGGTGGAGTTGGGCTGTAGCCTCTACATGACGCACACCCCAGCTCTGCCCTCAGGCCAGTATGATGCTGCTCGCTACACCACATGGCATGCAGCAGCATGGTGCTCCTCTGGCGCCATGGCTATAGCACCCCTTGCAGGGCGCGAAAAGGACCCACTTTTGGAGTTCCTTTGCACACTAAAAAGGCCAGATCGGAGCCATGGCGTGTGGTTCCTATCTGGCTGTAAAAGGGGCAGCTATAGGCCACTCTTTAAGTGGGGTTGCACAGCCCCTTTGTTGATCTTGTGACAAAATGTGAAGACTGAATGCTTATGTTTATAAGTTGAATTATAAACTTATAAACATAATGATATTGATTGAAGGTTGGGGCTGGAATGGGTGGAAGAGAGAAGTGAGAAGCATTCTATCTTCACATTTTGTCGTAAGACCAGTTAGGTATTGGAAATATTTTTGTCTATTTTGCTAACAGTTTTAAAGCTGGGTGGGGAGATGTCAACTTCTGGATCCCCAGCAAAATGCACAGTTCCTGACTGTCAAATTTAGACAGCAGCTGGGAACCCCCAGCTATTGACTGGCCATGGGAGACACCCAGCAGTACAAACTGAGGTTGCATTGAAGAAGCCTGGCATAAGTGCAGTCTACCAGCACTGAACAGCAGCTCAGCTTTTAGCCATTTTGAATATATGTGTTTTCTGCTCTGTTTAAGAAAATATTGAGGATTTGTTTGTATGATCAAAAGATTGCTACAATATTTTTTCTTTTATGAGCATCATTTTGATGCATACTTTGTTTAAACATTTTGTTGATAAAAGAAATAAATTCTTGTTCTTCAAGCACCCATCTGAGTTAGAAAGTGAACTAAGAACAGATAAGAAATCATTCTATCCTTTTATTCAAAATTAACATGAAATAGAAGAAAAAAGGAAGAAATGTTCAAGGACCTCATAGAAGAAATATTTTAAAAACTCAGCATGAACGTGAAGTAGCTGAAAGAAAACGTAAGCAGGAAGAACAGATGGAAGGAGATTTGTGAGTATGTTTATGTTAATATTGAATATGACTACAGCATTAAAATAAAAGGGCCTGAAAACTTAAGGAAATGACTTTTTCTATAGCTGCCTAAGAATAGGGATCTATTGGAGGGACCCTCCTCTATATCCCACCTGTAGAAGATACACATTATGGGAAGACATGGGGCAGGATCTTTCTCTGGTGGCCCCCTAGTTGTAGAATACCATCCCTTTGGAGGGCTGATTGGCAGCAAGATTGTTAACATGTAGATGCCAAACTCGGCTTTTTATTAAAGTCTTCTGAACTAATTGATTTTATCCAGGCTGCAAATGTGCTATGGTTGCATTATTTTAAAATATTTGTCTGGTTTTAAATGATAAATGATTTAATATAGTTTAGTCTATGTAAATTAATGTTATTTGTTGTTTTAAATTGATTTGATTATAAGCAACCTTGAGATCTTTGAATATTATCTGATTGCCTGTTTGCAAGAATCATTTTGTTTGTTAAAAGATAATCAGATCAGGTAATGAAGAGGTCCTTGCACATACTCTTTTACTTTCAAAGACTGGTATAGTAACTCAAGAAGATGTATGTACTATATAACAATACTTTGATTAATGATTAATGAAAGCTGCATTGCCAATTAATAGATTAATAGATAAATATACCAGGGAGGTGAAATTAATGTGAACCAAGAAAAAAAAAAGGAAAATCTTATGGCAGCTTTAAAATAAAACAATTATTTTAGCATGAGTTTTTGTAGATTACAGTCTTGTTTTCTCAAATGCATGATAGAATTCAATATTCAAGCTTTGGTATATGTTTGCACATTGTGGGAGTTAGAGTGGAGTGAAAATAAGATACAGAAAATAAAAGCAAATTTCTTTACTATTCTTGGATGCAGTTCATCTGGGCCTTGAGACCTGAATTCTGTTTAAATAGCTAAGTGTTCCTGTATTGTCTCTTTTATCTGCTTGAGCTGCAGCTCCTTCACTGCATCATATTATTTTCACCAGGTTGATTGTTTTGCTGCTTTGTGTGAGCTGTTGGTGTAGAGTATGTCCACATCTGTAGTGGGAAGGATAGTATTTTCTAGGACAGTGTTTATCAAATTGTGGGATGGAATCCCTGGGGGGCGGGAGAGTTGCTGAAGGGGATGTCAAGATCTGGAGGCCCTATCCCTTCTGCTCCTGCTCTTCTTCTTCCCAAACCTTTTCTGTCCTGGAGGCGAAGAGAAAGGCAAGGAAGGCACTTGGAGCCTTTGCCTGAGGGAGGAAGAAGAGAGCTATTTCCGTATAAAGTGTTAAAATATGAATATACATGGATGTGTGAATGAAAATACGCAAATTAACAAAATATTTTTACTCATATACTTTGTTAAGGGAGGGCACAATTTCCGGATGTAGATGTAAAGGAAGTCAAATGGGTAAAATTAGAACCATTGTTGTTCTTCGTGGTCTCTGTGAAGCACACTAATGGGTTATTCTGCGCCTGCACAGCATTTCCGGATCCTACTGGAATTGCTAAGGAAGACTTTGGCGGTAGCTCTGCCTACCCTCTTTATAGGCAGGAGGTCTTCCCACCCTTTCTCAGTTCCTTTTGTCCGCTGTGTGAGCAGCTTAGGAACCTTGCTCAGGAATCGCTCCTTCCTTAGCTTTCACTTTTGTTTACTGCATTTGCTCTGACTTCATTTTGTCTCTCCGGCCGCCCATCCTCCTTCACTGACCCGCTTGTGAAGAAATTTTTCAAAGGCCTTGCCAACATAAGACCAAGACCACTGGCAGTGATCCCTATCCCGACTTCCAGCTCGTCTTAGCAGCACTCGCTACCTCACCCTTTGAGCCTCTGGCTTCCTGTGACCTCAGGCTCCTCACCTGGAAGACAGCCTTTTTGGTAGCCATCACCTCAGCATTCCGTGCCAGTGAACTCTGTGCCCTCTGTACGGATTCTCCGTACCTGAAGTTTTTTAAGGACAAAATCATCCTCCATCCAGACATTTCCTTTCTACCAAAAGTTGTGTATGCTTTCCATCTCAGCGAGGATATTATCCTGCCGACACTGCACCAAACCCGACCAGCGGCAAGCGCTAGCCTTCTACCTTGACAGGACTGTGTCCTCTCATCGTTCCCTCAGACTTTTCGTCTGCTATTCCAACCCCAAGATGGGGCTTCCAGTCACACCTCCGCGTTTTTCCAAATGGGTGACTTCCACAATCCTTCTTTCTTACAAGATTTTGGGGAAGACGCCACCTGCTCGAATTCAGGCCCATTCCACCAGGGTGGTAGCTTCATCTTCAGCCTTCCTTTCCAGAATTCCCTTGGAGGACATTTGCAAGGCTGCGGTATGGTCACAACCTCTGACCTTTATCTAGCACTACAGACTTGATACCTGACACCGACGTGAAGCAGCCTTTGGCAGAGCTGTTCTTTCCGGAATGCACTAAGGTTAGTTGGCACCTTCAAACATGACACTCATACTGTTTTTGGTTTAATAATTGTTTATTGCCAGGACACTCCCTCCTCCACAATGGGAGAAGCTTGCCAGTCTAACCCATTTGTGTGCTTTGCAGAGACCACGAAAAAGGACAGGTTGCTTACCTGTAACTGTAGTTCTTCGAGTGGTCATCTGTGAATCCACACAAATCTTGCCCATCCTCCCCTCTGTTGTGTCCTTCTCTCTTCCTTATCTGCTCTTATGGCAGACCTTTTTTGGAACTGTGGGCGGAGCTACCACCAAAAAGTCTTGCCTAGCAATTCCAGTAAGATACGGAAATGCTGCACAGGTGCAGAATAACCCATTTGTGTGGATTCGCAGATGACCACTTGAAGAATTACAGTTACAGGTAAGCAACCTGTCCTTCTAGGAGATGTGGATGGATTATCTCTTATTTAGAAAGTGAGTGGTATCTGCCCCATACTATGGGGTATTAGTAGCATGTGTCTTAAGATTGAATGTATATATCTAGACACACTAGTAGTGTTGGTGGTATCAAAGCCTAAAACAGCAGGGCATTCTGGGTGTTTTGGTATTTTAAGGGTAACAGATTGAAGGTGCTAGGTTAAAGCTTCTTTAACATGTCTGTGTGAATTTAGTCCATACATCTGTGTAAGTGGATATCCAGGGATATTACAGTGGGCCCTTGATATCCACTGGGGTCTGGTTCCAATCCATGGTTGCTTAAATCCCATTATATACGATGGCATAGTAAAATGGTGTCCCTTATGTAAAATGGCAAAATCAAGGTTTGCTTTTTGTTTTTTAAAAGAACATATCTTTTCACGCCATGGATGGGTTGAATCTGTGGACACGGAGGACTGACACAGTTATTTCTTGTGTCCTGATTCGCTCTGATACTATTGCACAACCATATAATTGTGCATATATACCTGAGGCTTGTTTATTGTACATACTCTGTTATGCATCTGAGAAAGCTCCTACTAAAGGTCTTACTAAAATAAATCTGTTAAGTCTTGAAAGTACCCCAAGACTCCTCTTCTTTTTAATATTGAAACACATCCCCTCTTGGAAAGTTGTTGTAATGAGCAAAAAAATGGATTAAATCACTGTTTTTCCTGAATCAGATTTTTGTTCTGTTGGACCTAAGCGAGAAGTGAATGCGGGAAGTTTGTTGTAGAATCTTTCCAGTAATAAGAATCTAAATCATGGGTATACTCACAACTAGTATCAGCAGTAATTTTTGGTAACATCTTTACAGTTTATTTAAAATGTGTCATTTAAATTTTACCTCCTAGTTTACTAGTTCAGGTATGCCAAACCAGTTATTGGATCAGTCTGAAATAGTATGATGCTGGAACAACTTTAGTTAAAGTTGAATCTAACTACAGCTAAACAACAACAACAACAAAACATTTACTCCCTAACATGTGACACAATTATTCATGAAATAAGTGCTCATAAAACAAATGGGAGCAAAGGAGCATTAGAAGGAAGGTAGTGTTCCAATTTAAAGTCATATACTGTATGATGGTTTTTGTTTTGTCCCAAGAGCAATACTATGGACTCTGTGTGTAGTAAGGCCTCTGGCTCCTAGGAACACAGCCTGAACAAAAGACTTGTCCACAAATTTCTTAAGTTTTCAAAGCTTTACTGGTTGTAAACACAAAACATGAAACTGATCTCCTTTTATTCAATAGTCCTTCCTAAATACCTTGCTCTCTCTTCTTGGTGGGTTCTATCTTTCTTCTTCTGAGGACTTCTCTTTCTTCTGTGGACTTATCTTTTTGTCAAAGGAAAATACTCTCTCCAGGTCTGACTTGGCTGAAATCTTACTACACACTGAAACTAACTAGAGGGAGACCGTACAGTATAAGACCCTGGGATTTAGCACGATCCTTGTCTTGCTTAAAGCTGTAGATCTCTATTTTCCCTTCTAAACTAATACATAGAAAAGCTAATATAATCTCAACTAAATATATGTCTCAAGAGCATCAAAGATGCTCTGGAGGCATGACAGTTTTACTTTTATATAAAATTTAACAAAATTGGAGGGAAAACAAGTAGCATATCTGGCGGATTTTGCTTGCAGAGTGTTTTAGGAAACAGTTGCACATTAGTTCTTTATTTATCTTTTAAAAGGCTGCATTGTTACTATGCGTTCATATGATACCATTTTATAATTCTGTAAGCTATAATAGTTTAAATTTTTGAAAGGCAAAACAAAGAAGAAAGCAAGAAACCAGAAGCTAAGAAGATGGAGAAAAAAAGAGGTCAGTAGTGAAAATATACCTGAAAATATTTTCTGTAAGTAGCCATATGCATTTGGATGTTATGACATGTAGGAAATTGAGAGAATTCCAAGTTTTCAGGGACAAATCAGTGTGTTTATGCATGCTATCTAATTGCTCCTATTTGTAGAAGTAGTCCTAAAGAACTCACAGAACTTCAGCCCATGGCTTCTTCCCCTCCTGATAAGCCAGAGAAAGAAACCAGGTTTTTTTGTGTTAAGGTTAGTTCTCTGACTTGCCAGAAAGTTCCCTATTAAGTTTTCACATCATAATAAATAAGCCAAACTCCACTGCTTGTTCAACTATTCCTACTGCAAGTGGGAATGAGCAAGAAGTGTTTATGAGCATGCTACTCATCCACAATATGACAGACATCCTTCAGACCCCTGATTCATTGGAATGGGAAAACTAGACCTATAAAACTGCTACTTTGGATGAGCAGGTTTTACTGCAAAATTAAATTTTGTTTTCAGAGTGGATAATGAATTAATGTTGTCTGTGTTTCAGCGGACTTAACCAGTTTACCAATGTTTTGAGGACAGTTAGAATAATTCATTTAATTATTGGCTTCCTGCATTATCACTTTGACATTTTTACATAACTAAGGTAAAGGTTGTGAAAGATCTTGTATCCAAATGAATTTTATGTTCAATAGTTTAAAGTTACTTTTTTGTTTTAATATTTAGAGACGTCAATGGATTCTCGACTTCAAAGGATACATGCAGAAATCAAAAACTCACTCCAGATTGACCATCTTGTAAGTATATTGTGTTTTATGTGTAGTATATTGTGTTATTCATGGAATTTACTAAAGCAGAGGAAAAATTAGCATTTTTGAAATGTATTAACATTTTTTAAAAAATCAGCAATTTTTGCATGTCCTCAATTTTTTAAAAAGTGTCCTCCGTTTGAAAATTTTGTGCCACATTTGTCCCAGTTTATTTATTTATTTTTTTAAAAAATTAATTATTTATTTTTTGGCTTTGGCCCCCCAGTTGTCTGAGGGACAGCAACCCAGCCCCCAGCTCAAAAAGGTTGCCTACCCCTGCTTTTGAATAATAACGGTAGCACCCCCCATGTGTATTTCTTGATATTAGGTCTGCTGTTCTACTGCAAATTCAGATCAATCAATCTTGGTTGCTGTTCCCTATGCACCCAGTCACCTTGGAACCAGCAACTAAGGAGCTGGCACAGCAGAAACCCAGAAGCCTCTCGCCCATGCCGCCCTTGCGGCAAAGGCGAGTATGAGAAAGTGTGTGCCAAAGCCTTGCAAGAGTTTTCCAACTTCCACTCCCACTACTAAAAAGACATAGCTAAGGGAGTGGGCAGGAAAATAGTGGGAGTCACCACTGCATGAAGTGATCAGCAAGGATGCCTGGTGGTTTTAAGGGATCCTGAAAAGAGACGTCCATGGTCCAAAAGGCTGCTGGTCCCCTCGTCTTTTTTGTACACCAATACTTTGACTGAAGGTCTCCCTACCACCCCCTTTTCCTCTCCACCACCCCCGTTGCCCCGTTTTCCCCTCACCATCCCTTGAATCTTTCCACACACACTCCTATGCCGCACATTAAACTGTTTTGTTTGAAAAAATTATGAAAACAGG
>NC_056523.1:234598026-234627328 GCF_019175285.1 Sceloporus undulatus
TGCCAGCCGCCTCACTCTCTGGCAGGCTAGAACTGGCCGTGCTTTGCACTGGGCAGTATAGGTATGACAGAGTGAGGGGTAGAAGGTGAGAGACCTTTCCCTTGCCATCTCGCACAAGGAGAAGCCCCATCAGAGGAGGGGAAAGCATGCCCTCAGAGAGGGCTCCCCAGTGTCTTGTCACTAAGGGGAGAAGGAAGAGCTGAGAAACCACTGCCACCCCTGTGCTTGTCAGCCTTCTGATGGGACCCGGTTCACTGTTATATTTCTTCTGTCACTACTAGGCAGAAGTGGTTGGCTAGTTAGTCAGCAGGTAGACCTACCCTCCTTCCCCTGTCTCACAGCACTGGGCCAGCAAAGCTGATGGTCTTGCTCACTCACTCTTTAATCCTGCTGTATTTGCTTGAGAGGATGCAGCTGAATCTGGTTGTGCTGTCAGTGAGAGGGAGTATGGCTAGAACTCAGCTGTCCCCTTCCCTCACACATAAGAGATTGGAGAAGGGGGTGGAGGAAAGGAAGGATCGTCTTGTTTGCCAAAATCACTTGTGTCATAGCTTCGGCAGCAGCCCCCTCCCCAAAATGGCTGTGCATTTTGTTGTGGGCATTGACTGGAAGATATGTCTTCAAGGCGCAATGGGATGAGGAGGTTGGGAGGTGAGGTGGCGACAGCAGCAGCCCACTCCTACACATGCCACCTGTAGACAATAACCATTAGATGGTAAAAGCTCATAATATTTCTTCAAGCCTTTTCAAACCCCCTGTGAGAATATCATGTCCCCCCCCAGGGGGGTCAACAAACCACAGGTTAAGAATCATTATTCTATCCCATTCTTTTTCTTCACATATCTTAAATATTCTAATACTGATGGTGTGACAGCAGGTGGCACCATTACATAGAAAGATATTAAAATACACTTCACTTTTGATCTTGCAACCCTTACAAAATATTTAATATATGGTAATAGTAGTAGTATATTAGTATGTAGAATATACACCCTTTGCATACAACAAGTGAATACAATTGAAAAGTACAACATGGAATAAATGGCATATAGGCACAAGCCCCATTGTTTCCAATGGGGCTCGAGCATAGGTGGAATTCGCCTTATGCAGCGGGGTCTGGAACGGATCCCCCACGTAAGGCAAGGGCCAACTGTACTTTTATAAATTCAATAAAATGAAAACACTTGAATATAAACAACAGGGCTATGATTGTGATAGCAATAAATCTTGTCTGAATTTTAATTGCTGCTGAGACATAAAGAGAAACCTTGTGAGTTACAATAGAATCAGTATTAGACAGGAAATGGAAAACATTTTCTGGAACACTGTTGAGTGTATGCAAGACAGAATAGGTCCCAAAAATGTAGTTCTTGGTTCAGCAAATAATGGGGTAAACCCTCACAAAAACACAGATGGAAACCAAAGGGGTATGAGAATTTCTGCCATCACTTATAACTGTAGGCATGGTTTGAAAGCAAAGGGTTGTAAAAACTTGCCTCTGTTTTGGAAATGTAAGCTTTGCTAAGTAAACAGTTCTTTGATGGTCAGATTTATAGAATTTATACCATTTTGTGATATTTATAATTATTAATAGCACCTTAGTCCAGGTGAACACTGGACAGAGCTGCTCATTTGAATGCAAGATGGAAAAATGGTCAAGTGGAGGATACGAGCCAAGCAACTTGTGATATCTTGAAATCCAAGCTTTACAGTTCAGCCACTGTTCAAAACATAACTTTGGGGAAACTTTGATGGGAGGATCTTTTAAAATTTTCAATAATTAAATAAAATTAATGTGAGATCCAGTGGAAGGAAAACCAACCTCTGCCCAACCCAAAGCTGCAGAGGTGTCTGGTGGAAGAATTAGTTTACTGAGAAGTGTATTCTGAATGGCCTCCAGTTTAGCCATCTGACAGTCATCTGATCCCCAGATAACAGCACCATACCTAATCTGGGCTGTGACTTTGCCCTGAAATACTGTCAGGCCTGGAACAACCAGGCAACTCCTGCAGTGTTGTAAAATCTAAGGATAGCTCAGTGCTCTAGAATGAAAAGCAGTTTTGGGATAACCTGGCCTTGGAGGGAGTGGAGGAGGCAGGATCGCTCTACCCTGCCTAGGCCCAGAGGCAGATGAAAGGCTCTCCCCTCCAATCTGTAAACTGCTCTGAGAGCCTTTGGCTGAAGAGTATAAATAATCTAAATAAATAAAAAATCATTTCTATAGGTAGGTATGCTGTTAAGATATGTAATAGTTGGGCAAATTTCAGCACATCAATGGCATACTCACTTTAGCAGGCTTTATAAAGTTATACCTGGAGAGAACTACTCTTCCGTCTCCTATGTCAGTATTGCATATAAAGAAGATGATTGGAGCTCTTGCTCCCAGCAAGACACCAGGAGAAAACATGTTGAGTAAGTATGCATATGGCTGGTTTGTAAGGTTTATAAATGTACCAAATACCACGATTCAATATATTCAGTTATTAACTGATACATTTTATATTGCTAACATAACAAAAGAAAACCTATCCAGGGCATGAGCATATGGAAAAGTACAATAACATCCAAAATCCACAAAACAGTGATGCCTTTATGGGTCAGTAAAAATGCACAAAATACATATTGCAGCAATATTTTGACAAAATGCAGGCCTGTGACTAACTTTTTTGTTTCTCCTGTATGATCGTTAACACATTTGCCTCTTGAAGAAGCCAGGTGAGCTTCTAAAGCTTGAAACATGTATTTTGTGCATTTTGATTATCCCAGTAAAGGCATCAGTGTTTTGTGGATAATAAAAGAAATTTGGGTTTGATAAGAAATATTGTGTTCATTACATAGACATATGGTATAGCAGAGAAAACCCCAGCCAAAGGTATATAGACAAAAATAAAGTTAGGTGATCATGGCATCTCCCCTGACAGGAAAATGTGATTTCTTGCAAATTATAATAAAGAATTAAACAAATTAAGTTAGGTGAATGTTCCTGATGATGAGCCATGTCAGGAAATATATAATGAACAACAGAATTCAGATATAATCAGTAACAAAACCTCACACACTTTCTTTGTACACACACAAATGTGCTTCTTTTGTTATACAGACTTTAACTTTGTGGCCATTTAAGTGCTAGCTAGCATCATTAAACAAGTAGCCAAAACACAAATACCCAGCTGGTGTGAGAGAAATTTAATTAGAATTTGGCAGCTGGGTCCAATGCTGGGTTTGACTCAGCGGAGTCATTCAAAACAAACCACTAAACTAAAAACAGACCCAGCTGTCCTGCAGCAGCTCCTGGGACACATGGAATTAAAGATGTGATGTTTTCCCTATAATTTATTGTTCATTGTGTAAACTCAATATAGCACTGAAGGTCACTGCGTTTGGGATGCAACAGGGCCGACGTAAAATACAATTTCAATCATGTGTAAGTGACTTTTGCCTTTAGGCATTGGGACGGTCTCATACAAGCAAGTCTGATCCGCATTCTAATCTTCTGATTGCTAAAACTGAGAACAAGTTATCCTGAAGCAGGCCTTCCCCTTTCTCAGTTGGTTTTCGAATACAACCTGACTGAGCCAAGGGGGAATGCAAGCACTCTACCATTTTTCTGCATTGTCCCTGCCTTCACTCTTATAGGAAAAGGCTTCTGCTTTCGCAAGCAACCATCTCCCTCAGTCTTCAGTTTCATTTTCTGCCTTAAATTTTTTTTTAAAGCTTGTTCCATTCTGTTTGCTTTCCCACTACTACTTTGAGGACTTGTGATAGGAGCAGTCCATTAAATGTTTATTTTTCTTGGAGCAGGGCCAGCTGTGATCTTGGTTATGACGCCTTACCATCCAATGAAGATAGAGATCTTGGTAAGTAAGGCAGCCCCCACCCGCTGCCATGTTCTAGCAAAACCAAGAGCAATCCTAAGCCAACTCGAAGCCATCACAGCTTCTTAAAGAAGGACCAGAATGAGCACACCAGGCCACCACTGCCACCAGGCCCAAAACAGAAGGAGGCAAGAGAATGGTGCATTTGAATACCATTCTGGGTCCTTTACCCTCCTCCCACCCATGGTTCTGAGCCAGGCTTTTCTGTCATGTTAATAATTGCTCATGAAACCACTGCTGTGGCTCCCTTAAGACAATATGTCTCTCCGTTGGAAAGCCACCTCTTCTATCTCTTCCCCTTTCACAGCTATTTGTCCTCCACTCACTGAGCCCTCAAGGAAGGACTCTTCCCGCTCCCTTCATCTACTGTACTTTCTTTGTAGGGTTTCCTTCCTTTCACATCAGAGCCTATGGGAATTTTAGCTAGTGATGGACTCAGTTTGCATGATTTCAGATAAAAGATGTGAACAGCCACTCTGCCCTCATCAAGAAATGTAGCACCTGGGTGCACTCATCACATTTATGGGGCTTGTTGCTCTTCCCTTAGACAGAAACCAAAACTTCACAGAGACTCTATGGTTGCTGATCATATAGTCTATGTCAGACATCTCTGGTATATTTACAAGGCCTGGAAACACTGTATCCCCTGGGGATGCTTCTATGCCTGGTAGGTACAGGTTTTCTTACTTCCATATCAGCACCACTGGGTTCGGAAAAGGAACCTGTACAGGTCCTAAGGGCAACATATGTCCCAGGGACAGAACCGAGTGGCCAATGTGGATGTCCAGATTTGGACTACAACTTCCATCAGTCCTAAACAGCATAGTCAATAATGAGGGGTGGTGGTAGCTGAAGTTCAAAGCCTAGTTTCCCACTTTTGAGATGTGCAAACTAAATGAGAATGAAGAAAGTAACCTAGGAAAGGCATGGAGAAAACAAAGTAGTAAGACCAAAGTGGAATTTGATCATGATTAAGAACAGGAGTGCAAACTGTGTTGTTGGACTCTATCAACCACCCTATCCAGCATAATCAATGGTGAAGGATAAGGATGAGTAATGTATTCCAACAGCATCTGGACGGCCAGCCAAACATTCCCTCTCCCTGATTTAGATTAAAATACAGCCACATTTTTACCCACACTGCCTGATATGACATCATTCTGGCAAGTCGAGATAATGACTGCAAAGAAAACAATCCAATATTATTTATATTGACCCATTTATTTTTAAATAAAGTATCAGTACAATAAAAGCAACTAAGGGACATCTGGAACTCATTTATAAGTAAATGAACTCATTTCCAAAGGAGAGGGGCACACACATAAAAAAGGAAGACGTATGTCAATAACCAAATTAAACCCAGGAGGCAGCATGTTCGGAGCAATATGCCCTAATTGGAGTAGCCAAATCTCTCACAGAGAGGAAAACAATTGCTCTCAAACACAGAACCAAATCTCCTTCTCAAGGAGAGAAGGATGACAACAAGGCTGTCTTTGGTCCAAAACACACTGCAGAAATAATCCAGTTTGAGACCGCTTTAACTGCCCTGGCTCAATGCTAGGGAATTCTGGGAATTGTAATTTCCTGTGACATTTAATCGCCACTGTCAGAGAGCTCCGGTGACACAATAAACTAGTTCCCAGGATTCCCTAGCAATGAACCAGGGCAGTTAAGGTGGTCTCAAACTAGATTATTTCTGCAGTGTTTTGGACCTTTGTTTACCTTTAGTCCGGAAGTCCTATGGTAAAGGCATCAAAGCTATCAGAAATTTAATAAGAATATGGGGAAAAAATTATAGCAAAAAGGGTCCATTCCAACCAAAAGCATATCAATATCCTTAAAGGCAACAAAAATGCTATCCAGTCTTGTTCTCCAAATAACCTCAGGTATATAGTCCAGACATGAAGACTGGTGGGGGCAATCACCTTGCTACTTTCTGGTATTTCATTTCCCTCCTCAAAGAAGAGGCCAGATTTGACTTCTGGAAGATTGGAGTGAGGTGAATGTCATCTAATGACCTGTCTTAGTAATAAACAGACCACTGGCAAGTTTCTAAACAACTCTGTATCTACAGGAACTCACTTTCATTAGTCTTTGAATTCCTCTAAGGCTCAGAACTACTGTAAAAAGGTGGAAATGTGCCTAACTATACTGGCCAAGATCCGATTAAAAACTAAACTCAGGTACACAATAACATGCACCTTTAGTTCTTAATGGCTGCATCCACACTGCGGAATTAATTCAGTCTGACACTGCTTTATCTGCCATTGCTCAGTGCTATGGAATACTGGGAATTGTAGTTTCATGAAACATTTAGTTTCCTCTCAGAGAGTTTTGGTGCCACAACATACTACAAATCTGAGAATTCTATAGCATTGAGCCATGGTATCAAACTGGATTATTTCTGCAGTGCAGGTGCAGCCAATACAATCTATAATGTCCACATGCCCTTGCCATCTGACTAGCTAGCTAGGGATACAAATTGCACTACACAGCCACAAAGCATTGCAAAAGACAGTATGGCCACTACTTCAGTATTTTAAGCTATATGTTCAGCATTTACTGAAGTAATGTCACAGTTCAGTTTATCCTCAATGAAGCCCTAGTTGAAAATCCCTGGATCAACGTAAGGGTAGGCAAGGAACTCTCCCAGTTTGTTGCCATGTGCATCATAATGGAGCATTTGGAAACAGACATTGCAGAAGAAGGAGGGGTCCTGTGGAGCCAGGCTGTCTTCATTGGTCACCCACCTGTAAGTTCCAAGACAAAAGAGGAGGTCTAATAATGAAAAGCAACAAAATTTTATCAATTTCTAGCTTCTGCAGCTGTAAAATACATATGAATTCAGTTTATTATGGCGGGATACAGACCACCCCTTTGGACAACCCCGGAGACCCCGATCCGCCGCTTTTCCTGGCCTCGGGGAAGCAGTAAAATGCTGCTTCCCCGCCGCCTGGAAAGGGGTGTCCTTGGGGCTTCATGCATCATTAAACGCGGTTGTTTAAAGGCCGTGCCAGCGATACACGTGGCGGAAGGAGCTCCAAAATGGAGCTCCTTCTGGCGTTGCTGAAAGGGTGCCACAAGCATCCTGCAGCAGCGCCAGGACGTCACGGCTGTGTTATGCTGTTTGGCTGCGGCGCGGTTGTGACATCATAATGGTGGCGCCCATGTAGATAGGGCACTGCCATTACAACACAGCGGTTATGTGCTAGGGTTGCAGGGCGTCTGGAAAGGACGCCCCGAGGTGCTTTGCACCGATCTGGATACCGCCAATGTTACTGTTTCAAGCATAGTGCTTCCCCACAACATAAAACTATATCTAAGCTCTTAACTAAATCAAAAACAATCCCATCCATTGCAGTAATTTATATATATGTACTCACATAAAAATTCCACTGAATTCAATGTAATTTAGGCTGCATCTGTACTGCAGAAATAATCCACTTAGATGCCACTAACTGCCCTTGCTCAATACTATGGAATTCTGGGAACTGTAGTATGTTGTGGCACCAGAGCTCTCTGACAGAGAAGGCTAAATGTCTCACAAAACTACAGTTCCCAGAATTCCATAGCATTGAGCCAAGGCAGATAAAGTGGTGTCAAACTGGATTATGTCTGCAGTGCGGATGTAGCATTAGTCTCTGTAAAATCTGTATAAGATCTCAATGGCAGTCTTAATGGCCAAAAATAGAGCTTAGTTGAATAAAGAGTAAAATAATACAGAATATTCAGAATATGTAATATACAGTATCAGTTTATAAGACAGTAACACTTTTGAGAAGATTTTGGAAGAATAAACAGTTTTAAAAAAACAAACAAACAAACCATTGATCTTAATAGTTTTCACAAAAGTGTTACTGTCTTATAAACTGATACTGTATATTACATATTCTGAATATTCTGTATTATTTTGCTCTTTGTTCATTAGCAATTTTGTTATACTGTTTAATACTATTTTAATCTTAATATTTCAAAATATTTTTAGCTCCATGTGATTTTACTTATCTTTAGAAAAAAATCTGGTAAGCTGCCTTGAGTCCCAGTCATGGGGAAAAGCCGGGGTATAAATAAAACTGGTGGACTAGTTGATTGTGTTAGTAATACCACCAATTCATGAAAGTTACCAAGGCTGTGTACAAGCACCAGGGCTGTATCTACACTGCAGGAATAATCGAGTTTGACACCACTTTAATTGCCATGGCTCAATGCTATGGAATTCTGGGAATTGTATTTTTGCAAAACATTTCTCCTTCCATCAGAGCGCTCCAGTCCTACAACAAACTACAGTTCCCCAAATGCCATAGCATTGAGCCATGACACTTAAAGCAATGTCAAACTGGATTATTTCTCCAGTGCAGATGCAGCCCAAATGAAATAGTAACAAGAGTTGTTTTTTTCAAAATGATAAAACCACCTTAAATTATTAAAGCAGTATTAAAACTACTAAGAGCAATTGAAATGACCAAGTTCAAAAGACCTCTTTGCAAACAGTATGTTTACATACAGATTTACAAAAGTTACTAGTTAGCCACGAAAAAAGAAAAAAATCTTAAGAAGTTTTGGAGGATAAAATGCAAAGACAAAAACAATGTCAATGAAGGGAGACATTTCCTCTGAACAAATATCACTTCTATAAAAGTCCTTCCAGAGTAATTTTCTGCCGGCTTTTCTGTTAGTTGTCCATCTATCCATCCATCCAAAATATTTCCTTATACCTGCCCTTTACCTAAGAGAACTTGAAACTGGATACTGTCAATAAAAACAATTTGAAGCAATATGTGAACAGTTTCATGTCATGTCATCAACCAAACCTATAATCCAGCAAGCAGCACAGAGGTATGATCTCTAAGACCCAAATGCAAATAACCAGTTTTTAACTTGGCATCTGGCAATAGCCAGACATCCAAGGAGGAGGGTATTCCGTAACCGAGGGACGACAAGGAGCTAAAAATGCAGTACTTCTTGTAACCTATAGTGTTTCTGTGAGAACACAGCCC
This sequence comes from Sceloporus undulatus, assembly GCF_019175285.1. Lineage (NCBI taxonomy): Eukaryota > Metazoa > Chordata > Lepidosauria > Squamata > Phrynosomatidae > Sceloporus > Sceloporus undulatus. Next base: position 234,606,899 of record NC_056523.1, read on the forward strand.
TAGCAAGTAACTCGAACTACCGGATACAACATGTTTCTCTTATATTGGAAACACTGAAGCATTAGAAAAAAAGGATTTGTTTATCTGTATGCTTCTTTGTTCTGGCACTATCGGCTTTTGCAATAACCTTTAATGATGTATGTGAGATGCACAATATATGCATATCCAATTTTAAAAGGCACAGTGATCAAAACCTAATTCCTAAAGGTGGAATATACAACTCATCACTCACCTGGCTGTGTACATTTTGCATACAAAGCATTTCTTGGTCCACAGCCAGTGTTTTCTGGTTAACAAGGGATAGAGGCTCTTATCCAAGCAATCATCTCGATGAATAAGTCTGTCACAGAGAAAGGAATTGGTTAAACAAAAATAGTGAAATGAAATTTAATAACTAGAAATGTAAAATTATTTTACATGGAGAAAATGGGAATTTTCAGAAAAGTTGAAAAATGGAATATTAATTCCCAATTACAAACTGAACATACTTATTAAAAGTTTTATATTTTACTACAGATGGAGCTATAAGATCCTGAATTGCAAGGAATACCTAAACTATAAGAAGGCTCTTAGGTTTTATCAGTTTGAGGAACAGGCTAAAATAAAATAAAATAAAACCAATCCAATAAAAACAGAAGACATTAGTAGAACAGAAAAAATATTTTTCCTCAACTAGTTCTCCATAGAGTCTACCAGATTTGTTTCCATAAAAAGAACTGAGAAAAGGAAAGCAAGCTTCTAGCAATCTAACAATCTGATATGCATATAGTTTTACATAAAGGACTTCTTCTTACAACAGTTTTAAAAAATGATTTTGAGGCAGTAAATATGTGAACACCTTATTTTAAACATTTTATTCAGCATTCTAAAAGATGAATGATTTCATAGTCCCTTTCTTCCCATTTTTCTGGAAAAAACTTTGGAGAAAAGAGGGAAAACTGTTTCCTCCTAATTTTGCCAATTTTTTACTTGTCCTTCACATCTCTGTTCATAACAACAAACATAGGGAGAGGAAGAAGCATAAATTTTGTTCACAAAATATTAATAATTAAGACACAAAATTCCACAAATAGGGGAACTCAAGGACGTGCTAATGCACTGCTCTGCCCTGAATCCAATTCCTCCCATTTTATCGCCTCACCTAATCTCTATAGAGAATGATTCTCTGTCAAAAAGAAATAGGGAGTTCCCCTGCATGAGGTGGTGCAACACCTGAAGTGGGGAAAGTTCTAGACAGTAACCAGATCCTGAGAAGCCTTCCTCCCACTATGACAGAAGGCCCACTGGATTTGTAAGGGGAGACTGTGTCCCATTTCCACATACTTGAGTTATGAAGAAAAGAAAAAGGTTATCTGCCTATCAGATTGGAAAAAAATCTTATTTTTTTAAAAGGAGGCACAAAGCATAGTTCAAGGAGCCCTGAATATGCCATACAAGTAGAATCTCCCTTATCCAGAATTCCTAAACCCGCAATACACCAAAAACCAAAATGTATTTCATGGATGGCTGAGGTAGTAATACCTTTGCTGTCTGATGGTTCAATATACACTAATTTTGTTTCCCACTGAAGATTATTAAAAATACTGTGTGCAAAATTATCTTCAGGCTAGGTGTAAAAGGGATATACCAAACATAAACTAATTTCATGTTTACACTTGGATCCCATCTCCAATGTATCTTATTAGGTATATGCAGATATTTCAAAATCTGAAAAACTCCAAACTCTAAAACAGTTCTGGGCCCAAGCATTTTGGACAAGAGAAACTCAGCCTGTATCCTTAAAATGCAGAACTGCCTTATTGTACCTGATGTTCTCCAGATGTCTCGGACTACAATTCCCATACACTCCAAGGCTATGGATGAAGGGAATTCTGGTCCATAGGCTCTGAAGGGTGTAAGGTTGAGGAAGGCTGATGGGGTGTGTCAGCTGGGGAAAAAAGTGGAAACGGAGCATATCCTTTTCCTCTCTCCAATGGCAGATGATGTATGAGTAAACTTATCCACAGATCCCCACAGGTAAGCATGAGCAAGCTACAGAAAACTCCATACAAGAATTTCTGCACTACCAATATGGATACTGTTGGAAGTACATCCATGGATCCCAGAACCAAAATGGACTCAATACCAAAAGACCACCATAAGTTCAGAAGAGTATGAAGTTGAAAAAAGTTTGAGAGGCTCTTCCAGTCAGCAGCAATTTACCTGATATCTGTGATGATAATGATGTGTTCACAGTCTCCTTGATGACAGTAAAGGTAGGGAAAGCCTATTTTGATGTTCAAGTCCTTAAACGTATAGTCTTCCATTTTAGCAGACTGAAGATTTGAATAGCCTCTGTCGCGAGATTCTGCCCACTCAATAATTGTGCTGAAATTATCATTAAAGGAAAATACTCTCAGTGATAAAGAAAGAGGTGTCAAAACAAGACTTTGGTGGCTGAAGCACTTTGTCTCAAGATCCAGGGCTACATAGGTTTTCTAGATTCTCTCAAGTTTTAAATATGCTCAAGACTATCTTCTATGGAAACTACACCCAGATTAAGGAAGACACGTTCATTCCAGCTATGTTTCTATTCTCCAAGGCAACAAATTCATGTTTTGATTTCAACAGGTCAACTGCTGATGGCAAATGCAGTGAGGTACCTGAGAGCCAGAGCAGTTTAGTGATCTGAGTGTTGGACTAGGTTTGAATCCCCTGCTCAGCCATGGAAACCTACTAGGTGATGCTGAGCAACTCTCACTCTCTCAAAGGAAGGCAAAGGCAAATCGTTTCTCAACAAATTCTGACAGCTTTACAGCTTTGACAGGATCATCTGAAGTCGGAAAGACTTGAAGGCACACACAACAACCTGTTAATATTTCTAGGACAGCTTTCCCAACTTGGTGCTTTATCTGTATTTTTTGTACAACTTCCATCACCTCACACAACATAGCCTATTATCAGGAATACTGAAAGTTATAAGATAAAAAAATCTGGAATGCACTAAATTGGGGAAGGGCTGATCTTGGATAAATGGCAGTTTCCAATTTGGGTTCACATGTTGGTGGACTTAATAATAATAATAATAATATTTATTTGTATACCGCCCTCTGGCAAACCAATCCGGGCGGTTAACAACAGTAAAATATAAAATATGACAATTAAAAACACTTTATCCCTCCCCCCCTTAAGACAGTATTAAACAGTATAACATATTAAAACACAATGTCAATGCATAAAAACAACAATTAAAAACTAAAAACCCTGATATCCCTCTGTTGATCCTCGACCATCACTAAGATGGGGCCATGGGAGGAATGAGGGAATCAGGAACCTGGGCCGGGACTTCAGCTTCCATCATCCCTGACAACTAACCATGGTGACTGAGGATTATGGGAATTGTAGTCAAACCCATGGGGAAACAATGCTTGGAACCACACAATACGTAGGGTCAGAAGGAGCTATTCTACAGGCAAAACACGGTGTTCCAAACCACACATTCATCACATAATACTAATCTAGACCACTTACAGGAAAGAATTTGTGGAGGGTTGGCCCTTAATACATTTCCTGTCTGCCAGTTCTTCCCTACAAATTGCCCCCATTATTATTATTATTATTATTATTATTATTATTATTATTGTTGTTGTTGTTGTTCTTGTTGTTGTTCCAACCATCACCACTCCCCCAGTTCAGTCAGGCTTGGAAACCAAGAGATCCCATGTGGGAAACCAAACAGCTTCAGGAAGACGGGGACAGACAGCATCTTCCCCTAGGTGTCCCATCATTCACTTTCTCCTTCCTGTTATATTGCTTCCCAAGATAACATCTAGTTCTGTCCTAATTTGGGAACATTTCAACACATGGTTTCTTCTTAGGACAGCTATTCAGTCACATACTGCTAAAACACTGAAAAAGCACTCCGCATCTCCATCTCTGAGATCTATGCATGCATGTAAATGCTTTACCTGCTTAAGTCGCTGCACTCTGGGTACCTTCTATCATCATAAAAAACACCTTCAAAATAAAAGAACGCTGACTTGTAGAGATCCTGCCAGAAAGGACAGATATAAGGAGAGAAAAATGTTAGTTTGATAATTAGCATGAGTAAGATATCACTTCCTCTCTTATGTCCCAGGTAAATTCTAGAAGGCTGGTCCATTGCATCGCTGTAGCAATTGGTTCTACATGACAAGTCAAAACCACCAAGACCTTTTACACAATTCTAGCCCTCTCTGCCTATTAATCCTGATGCTGTAGACATAGTTAGTACTTGCCCCACAACTAAATGATCTGCCCTTCCTTGGAATTCCATCAAAGCCCAAGGATGAGCATCTTCCACAATAGAAGTAAGAAATGCCTGGCTCTAGAAGATGCTGGATTATAACTCCCAATAATCCTCACCACTGGCTATGTTGATTATGGCTGCTAGGAATCACCATACAATCACATGCTTACCACCCCTGTTGTGCGAGGAGGACCCTGGGACAACCCTTTAGAACTGTGCTACAAGCATCACTGATTTTCAGCACATAATTCCAATGAATACTCTAAAATATTCCTTGCAGCAAAACTGGCAACCTCCCTCCGACTGCTTCAAAGGACAATGAGGGTGCTCAGTCTTACACTATTATTTTTAGAATTAAAGGGAAAAGCAGCCCATAATAACCTTCTAGCTGAAGCCCTGATAGAAGCATCAGGTCTAAAAAAATTTATTAAATGAAACATATTTCTGTCTCAATTACTAACAGTCCAGAAGGTTCATCCCTAGTACTGATAGTGCACAGAGTATCTATTATGTAATTCCAAGCAGAAACAAAACAAAAGCAAATCCCAATAAATAACACAACTATGTTGGCCAAGACACAGGTAACGCTTTATTTTTAAATGGAAGAGTATCACCCAGCACACAGCATGTGGATGGGGAAGCCTGAGGTCCTGGGGCCAAAGCCCACTCTTTTGAAGTCCCAATCTGGCCCTTGAGAGTTCCCCCAAATAGCCATGTTCACTTCTCCCCACAGCTTTGGTACAAGTTTCTTCCCATGCTAAATAATGGGAATGACTCTCCTAAAGTTTAATTACTTGAGGGCCAACATGACGTAGTGGTCTGAGTGTTGGACTACGACTCTGGAGACCAGGGTTTGAATCCCCACTCGGCCATGAAACCCACAGAGTGACCTTAGTTTCCAGTGTCATACTCCAATACTCAGTTATGCCATATTACAGCAGGGGATAAAATGGTCAGAAGAAAATGGAGCAGAAACGTTAAGGAATAAATATACATATAACTGCTCTGTCAGTTTCACAAATATGTCAGGTAGTCTGGTTTATACATTTAACACCCCCTCCCTCTCACACATATTATTTTTCTAGTTTCAATACTGTCAAAAGTGTAACATCTTTGTTGGGTTTTCTGCCAATAACAACAACAACAACAACAACAACAACACACACCAGCATGTTGTGCAAAGTACAAATGATATGGGACTATCCCCAACATGCACACAAAACTCCCCTTAAGTAAGCCAACATTACAAAATACAACCAATGTAGATTTTAAATCTACTAGGGAAACGTGTTATAGCTGAATGTATTTCCAGCTAGTAGTAAATAATAGGTAGTTTTGTGTGTCACTTTATTTTACGTTCAAAGGAAAAGCCACACTCAACTTCATGTTTCCCCAAGAGCAGCTGAACATGTTTTCAAGGGATTAGCAATTCCAACTGATGTGCAGTCTGGCCAAATGTTGTAGGACTAAAGACCCTCTTTTTTAGAAGCATACTAGAAATCAAAGTTGCAATACCTTGCTGATGTTTTCTGGAGCTTGATCAGGATGATTGCTGAACTCTCCTCCAATCTGAAGGTCACTGACACAGGCAATGGAATCTCTCAACTCAGTAAGCTTCTGGCTACCAAGAACCAATACTGTCTGATATGGCTTACGAAGCTTATGCTATGAATGCAAAGAACAAAGATCAACTAAAACCAGAGCCAAAGCATACATATTTCTAGCGCCACTCCTGAATACCTAAATTGAGTGGGGCAAGTGTGGTCTGTTGGCTGAATGCAACACTCACCTCTATTGTGCAGCCCTACAAATCCCAGGAAACCTCCACAAAGATAGGGAAGACCATATCCCCCCACAAACCTGCTAGAGCCCTAAAACGGGGGCGGGGGGCATTAATACTAATACTAATGATAGTATTAGATTGAAAGTGACAATGGTGGGGTACAGACCACCAGAAAGAGGCGGCCACCCGCAGCATCCAAATTGTGCGGCACAGTTACGCAGAAGCAAAAGGACCGCTAAAAAGCGGCTCCTTTTTGCGCTGTTGCAAACTGCCTGTGGCAGTGCGAAAATATCACTGCCACACGCACCCGTCTGGAAGGCGTGCAGCAGTGACATCACAGCTGTGCGCGCCGTGTATATGGCACCACACAGCTGTGATGTCCTCATAACGTCCTAGGGTTGTGGGGCGTCTAGAAACAGCGCCCCGAGGCAATCCTAGCACATTGCCAGGACGTGCTACAGGGCCCATTTGTCCAGGGTCTTTGTTACTTCTAAAACATGTAATCCATTATGTATAATTTGGGCAAGTTACACTCTCTCACCCTCAGAGGAAAACAAATCTTGCCAAGAAAACCCCCTCATAAGATGCATCATAAAGTTGGACTTGATTTGAAGGCACATAATAACAATAATTTGTATGGCTTGAAATTATCATATTTGGAATAGTAAAAGTATAATAATTTATTCAGACTATAATATCTAACTGAATTTATATTGATATATTTTTTAATTTAATTTATTTTTATTTTTGTTACAAATGTAGTCAAAAAGTTCTGAACTGTAATGAACACCTGAACTATAAGGAGCATTCTCTGAAGATGCCAGCCACAGATGCTGGAGAAACGTCAGGAATAAACTCTTCTAGGACATGGCCACAGAGCCCGAAAAGCCCACAAAAAACTATAAGGAACTTTGTTAGTTTTCCCAGTTTATGAGGAGGAGGCACAGAACAGTAACAAAATAGGAAAATGGAAAAAATAAAAACTGAATTAAATTAAAGAATAAGAATATATTTTTATACATACAGCTAAACACCATTAACTTGTAAGACATAGCGTAGGCCTCTTAGGGGCTCTATGAGTCAAAAAGGTTGGGAAACCCTCCTCTATAGTATTAAGCAAACATAAAGCACTCATCCGAATAGAAAAAAACGAGAAAAGGAAGCCAAGACCAGGAATTACAATGACCTGATGCTAGTGTACGCAGTCTTACATGAAAATCTTCCTGTACATAGCTTACAGAAATCTTTGAGTAAAAATGTGAACACTTTTTATTAAACATTTATTTTGGAATGAGAAATGAAATTCCATGATCCAATTTTCTGTCCATTTTTCCAGAGAAAGGCAGCTTTGAAAAAATAAAATAAAGAAGAGATTTCCTCCTGAGTTTTTCAAGGTTCCCCCCCCCTCAATTTTAACATGGTTGTTGTTGTTATGCCTTCAAGTCACTTCTGACTTATTATGACCCTAAGGCAGACCTGCACAACTTGGCAGTAAGAAGGGGCCAAAATTAAAATAGGTTATCTTCTTCGGGCCGCAGATAGGTTTAAATTAAATATGAATTAATTAATTAATTAATTAATATTAATTATCAATATTAATTTTGTCCTCCTCCTCCTCCTCTGCCTGGCCCTTTCCTCAAGTGAAAGCTGAGCAGCAGATAAGCATTGTGAGTGTTCACCCATCTGCAATCTCCACCCATCCTTCTCCTGAGGAGAAAGCCAAGCAGCAAAGGAGCCTTGTATGGCAAGTATTTGCCCGATCTCTTCCTCCTCCGCTGCCCGGCCTCCTCTTCAGGAGAAAGCTGGATGGTGGAGGAGCCTTGCTCAGCAAGCATTTGCCCATCCTCCTCTGCTGCCTGGCCTTCTCCTCAGGAGAAGAGCAAACAGCAGAGGAGCCTTGAAGTCATTCCACATCCACACAGGCCACTCAAAATCCTTTGGTGGGCTGAATGTGACCCCCAGGCCATATGTTGTGCAGGTCTGCCCTAAGGCAGCCCTATCATGGGGTTTTATTGGCAAGTTTCTTCAGAGGAGATTTGCCATTGCCATCTTGAGGCTGAGAGAATGTGACTTGTCCAAGGTCACCCAGTGGGTTTACATGGCCGAGCTGGATCTTGAACCCTGGTCTCCAGAGTCATATTCCAACATTCAAACCACTCTACCATGCTGGCTCTTCTCAACTTTAACATGTGTAGGCCAAAATATTTGGATGGCCAAAGGTTTCCCACTGTACGCTGACAGCTAGTAGCTTTCTAGAGTTTCCGACACAGGTCTTTCCCAGCCTTGTCCTGAGATGCCAGAAATCTAAACAGAGACCTTCTGGATAAAAAGCAGAACTTGCCCAACCTGCATTCTACCCATCTTCATTTCACATTTCCCCAAAAATACATGCTACAGTGGAAAGTGATCTGGCAGTGAAAGGATCCAGTATCATCTCATAAGAAAGTATCAGCTACAAGAAGTATGCTCATTCTGGTAGAGGGTGAAGGCCACTGGCTCCATAGCAGAGGTTCCCCCTCCATACACCTATTGCAAAGAAAGCTGGCTTTGTAGAAAAGAAAACCAGGCTCCTTCTACCACAGATCTGACAACTACCACTGCCTCCATCTAAAAACAGGGCTCAGAATCATGCAAGCCTGCCAGAAATTTCTAAATTGCAACTCCTCGCAACATGAACCAGCAGAACGAATGGTGATGAACACTGGGGCTTACAGCTCAATGACATCTGGATCATTTCCATCATGATCTATTAGTTGATTTGTCATTCCACCTCATGATGACCTTTGATTGAGGGCCACCACTACCCACACCAGTATCTTTTACTGTGGCTAAGAAGGCATTGGTTAAATGCTGGTACTGCAACCACAATGTTGCGAGTTCGATCCCAGAGGGCTCTAGGTTGACTCAATCTTCCATCCTTTTGTAGGTGAGTAAAATGAATATCCAGCTTGTTTAGAGGAACAGGCTGACACAATGTAAACTGCTTAGAGTGTTTAGTCCACCAGGGTCCAAAACACACTGCAGAAATAATCCAGTTTGAGACCGCTTTAACTGCTCTGGCTCAGTGCTAGAGAATCCTGGGAACTGTATTTTGTTGTGGTACTAGAGCTCTCTGACAAAGAAGCTAAATGTCAGTTAACAGGTCCAAGAATTCCCTAGCATTGAGCCAGGGCAGTTAAAGTGGTCTCAAACTGGATTATTTTTGCAGTGTGTTTGGCCCTATGAAGTGGTATAATAAATAAATAAATAAATAAATAAAATTTTTATTTATACCCCGCCCTTCCGAACGATCAGGGCGGCTAACAAAATGCACCAAAGTGCAAACAGCAAACAGATTAAAAACACATATAAAAACAACAATCCTTAAAAACAATAAAAAACCCCTTAGCCCAACCTCACGGCCACGAGAGAGGAGGGAGGCCCACAGGATATTTAGACGGGGAATGCCTGATTAAGTAGGAAGGTTTTAAGACCCTTCCTAAATTGGGCCAGGGTGGTAGATGAGCGGAGCTCCGTGGGCAGCGTATTCCAAAGGGCTGGGGCAGCTGTGGAAAAGGATCTTCTGGCAGTAGCAGCCAACTTAGCCCCAGGCACCTTCAGGAGTTGCTGCCCAGATGTTCTGAGGGTGTGAGGCGGAATGTACGGGGAGAGGCGGTCCTTTAGGTATCCTGGGCCCAAGCCATTTAGGGCTTTATAGGTAATAACCAACACCTTATATTGAGCTCGGAAGCGGATGGGCAGCCAATGGAGATCTTTAAGCACAGGTGTTATATGGCTGGTCCTGGGATCACCAGTGACCAGCCGCGCTGCCATGTTCTGCACCATTTGGAGCTTCCGAGTTTGGTATAAGGGTTGCCCCATGTAGAGTACATTGCAGAAATCCAATCTCGAAGTTACCAGAGCGTGTACAACAGTTTCAAGGTCCCTCTGGGCCAGGTATGGGCGCAGCTGGCGAATCAGCCGAAGCTGATAACAGGTACTCTTGACCGTCGCATTCACCTGAGCAGTCAGGTGAAGGGACGAGTCAAGAAGCACCCCCAGACTGCGCACGGAGTCCTTCACGGGGAGCGTGACCCCATTCAGGACAGGTGGAACCACCGTCATTCCTGGACCAGGGGAACCTATCACTAGTACCTCCGTTTTCTCTGGATTAAGTTTGAGTCGGTTTTCCCTCATCCAGCCCATTACTGACTCTAGACAGGCCTCGAGAGGAGAGACGCCATCCCCAGTCACTGCATCAGTCGGAGACATAGAGAAAATGATTTGGGTGTCATCAGCGTACTGATAACCCCGCGCCCCATGTCTCCGGATGATCTCTCCCAGCGGTTTCATGTAAATGTTAAATAGCATGGGAGACAGAATGGCTCCTTGAGGGACCCCAGTTCTAAGGGCCCGCTCGCTGGAGCACACGTCCCCCAGCTGCACCATCTGGGACCTCCCAGAGAGGTAGGACCGGAACCACTGGAGCGCAGTGCCCCCGATTCCCACCTCAGCCAGGCGCCCCAGAAGGATACCATGGTCTATGGTATCGAAAGCCGCTGAGATGTCCAAGAGCACCAACAGGGACATGCTTCCCCTGTCGACACTCAGACGGAGATCATCGACCAAGGCGACCATGGCCGTCTCAACCCCGTGACCCGCCCGGAAGCCAGTTTGAAATGGGTCCAGATAATCCGTTTCATCCAAGACCGCCTGAAGCTGGATCGCAACCGCCCTCTCGATCACCTTACCCAGGAATGGCAGCAGCGAGACTGGCCGATAATTATTATGTACCAGGGGGTCAAGGGAGGGCTTTTTTAGGATCGGTCTTACTATGGCCAATTTAAGATCCGATGGAAATCGCCCATCCCTGAAAGATGTATTAATTATCCGGCGTAACAAAAGTGTCACCGCCGGTCCCCCCTGGGCCGCTAACCATGAGGGACAGGGATCAAGAGAGCAGGTTGTCTTCCGAACACTTCCGAGGATCTTGTCCACATCCTCGGTACTCACCAACTCAAACTGATCCAGTATAACGTAGTCCACGGAGGCTCTGGACACTTCTACCCTAGGTTCTGCCATAACGTCGGCGTTCAGACCTTCGCTTATACGAGAAGTTTTATCCACGAAAAAGTCGTTAAACAAGTCACAGCAGGCCTTAGAAGGTTCAAGGATCTGGTTCAGGGCGGGAGGGAGCTGAGTTAGCTCCCTGACCACCCTGAACAGCTCTGCCGGACGCGACTCCGCGGACGCAATACGAGCACCATAGAACGAATTCTTTGTTGCTCGTATTGCCTCTCCGTAGTCCTTTAACAGTCGGTCTAGGAGAGTCTTGTCGTTTGAGCAAAGGTGTTTCCGCCAACGGTACTCTAGTCGTCGCAGAACCCGCTTCCTGGCCCGGAGATCTTCCGTATACCAGGGCTTGCGTTTGGAAGCGGGCCTGAGAGGACGCTTGGGAGCGATTCTGTGTATAGCCCCAGAAAGACCGGTATTCCAGATACCGGTAAGGGCATCAACAGAGTCGCCGTCATTTCCAACCGTGAGCCCCTCTAAGGCTTCTTGGAACCTCTCAGGTTCCATCAGCCTTCGAGGGTGGACCATCCTAATCGGTCCACCACCCCCGGGGGGGATCTGGGTAGAGGCCTTGATTTTCACCTCTACCAGGAAATGATCCGTCCATGACAAGGGGGAAATATTGGCTATTTCCACCCACGGATTTTCCGCCTCCGAACAGAAGACCAAATCGAGAGTATTACCCGCGCAATGCGTAGGACCCTGTATCAGCTGGGACAGGCCCATGGCCGTCATGGTCTCCATGAATTCCCGAGCCGCACCAGATGGAACAGAGCTGGCCGTGAGGGAGATGTTGAAGTCACCCAGGACAAGAAGCCTGGGCGTCTCCAGCATCAGCTCAGCAACCAGCTGTGTCAGCTCGTTAAGGGAGTCCGCTAATGCACGGGGTGGCCGATACACTAACAGAATCCCTAGACTGTCCCTAGCCTTTAGGGTCAGGTAAATACACTCGATATAGGTGGTCTGTCGGAGGTGGTTCCTGGTGAGGGGCACGGTGTTCCTATGTACCAAGGCCACACCCCCCCGCCCACCTAACCTGCGTTGGTCCTTCACCGAGTACCCGGCGGGCAGGGCCTGAGCCCACACAGCATCCCCTTCAGGCCCCAGCCAGGTCTCGGTAATGCAAGCCAGGTCACACTTAGAGTCCTCCAGGAGATCCTGGAGGATGTGGGTCTTGTTATTAATAGACCTGGCATTGCACAGGAGCAGCAACAGGGTTTGTGGCACGGTTGGAGTGACCCTCAGGTCCCTCAGGTTGGGAGGGGGACAGGAAGGCGAGATAGATATAATGCATCTATCCCGTCTTCCCCTGGAACGGAAGTCCCTTCTCCCACCGCCATTGTTACCGTATAGAAATGTAAAGTGCCATTGTTATTGCTAAAATGTTTTAAAATGTTTACTACCTTTACTCAATTTTTGATATTGTCAAAAGAGGATATATGTCCAATTTCTTGTTTGATGCCTACCTCCTTGCTCTAAATTTATTTATTTTAGATTGCCAGGCGAGAACCATTTATTCTTGGTGTAATTCTGAAAATAAATAAAAGGCGACCACTCTACACAGAGGTACAGCTGGCTTCTGCTGAAGACATACTAAAATTGCAATACTGTTACACACAAAGCTGGAAATAAATCCCACTGAATACAGTTCTGACTAAATCCTCCACTGAACATCTAAGAAACCATGGAAACATTGTAAGGCATTAGACTAGTTTTTGGTCATTAGGCAGGCCTGCTGTGGCTGGGCTGCAGATGATCATCCTAACAGAAAAGGTAATTTGTTTTTATGCCGCCTTCATGCATTCCTCCTGTACTTTTGTATGGATATATTTGAAGTGAGCCTAATTACTCCAAAATTCCTCATATTATATTTTATATTTGAAAAAACGAGCTGAAAGAACTGTCAGCATGATTGCTGAGAGATTGCAAACTTTTACCATCCAAAGAAATAACGGGGGGGGGGGGGGGAGAATTACCAACCTTCTGTAATATGACAGGATAGAAAATATTGAGAGTTAAAACAAGTTCTCCCTCCTTGACCATGTTGACTGGATCTTCTGGCCTCCTTCCAATTGCATGAGATTCCTAAAAAATTAAAACATTACAATGGTATTTGCATGTCTAATGAAAAATGTGTGTAACAACCAGAGAACAAAAATAGCAAACCTAAACCAATTTTTAAAAACCCAAACCAATTTTTAAAAACCCAACCCATTTAATGGTCTCTTAAGACAGCATCAACATCCCAAATCTTAGGCTCAAATGCTGCTAAACACAGAACATCTGAATGATAATTGCAGCGATTATCATAACTGCTAATGCCAACAGGTCAGGCTTTGGAGATATTCTAAAAGGAAATAGTCTTCTGGGGTGGTTGTTGTTCACTGACTTCAAGTCAACTTCAATTTATGGCAACCTTATGAATGAGATCTCTGAGTCACCCTATAATCAACAACCCTACTCAGGTCTTGCAGACTCAGGGTCACGGCTTTCCTGATGGGAGTCTAACCATATGGAATGTGGCCTTCTTTTTTTCCTTCTGCATTCTACCTTACCAAGCAGTAGTCTCTTCCAGTGAGTCATGTCTTCTCATGATATGTCCAAAGTACAACAGCCTCAGTTTAGTCATCTTGGCTTTTAGGGAGAGTTCAGGCCTGATTTGCTCCAGGACCCATTTATCTGTGATTATATCTGATTCAAAATGTCTCATCCCTGTCCACTTTACTTTACTCACCCCAAGTACTGCAATGTTTATACATTCCATTTTTGTTTGTTTCACTATGTCTAGCTTCCCCTGATTCATACTTCTCACATTTCATGTTCCTATAATATGTGTTGTGCATCTTCAGACTTTCCCTTTACCTCTGAGCACATCAGCCACTGAACATCCTTTCAGCTTGAGTCCAGTGGCATCATTAGCCACAGTGGTACTTGTAGTTGTCCCTTGCGGTACCCCAGCAGCTCATTCAGTGCCCTAAGACATGGGAGTTTCATCTTCTGGCACTGTCTTATTTCATTTTGGATTGTCTTGTCATAGGGTTTTTGTGGTAAAAGATATTCATAAAGAATTTACTCTGAGTTCTTCTGCACAATACTAAGTGTTAGCTATGGCACCCCTGCTGTTGTCTTAGAGATATGAAGTTGCCTTGGAGGTAGAGAGGAACTGCTGGACCTCTTACCCTTTCCCTCCACCACTCCCTTCTCCTTCTGTGTCATGTCTTTTTAGATTGTAAGCCCGAGGGCAGGGAACCGTCTAACTAAAAAGATTGCATGTACAGCGCTGTGTAAATTTACAGCGCTTCATAAATAAAGGTTAATAATAATAATAATTTTATTTATATCTCGCCCCTCCAAAGGAATTGAATTAACATATGAAAAGCCTGCTGGATTGGGCCAAAACCTTATCAAGTCCAGAATCTTGTTGCACACATTAGGCAATTGGATTCTAAAAGAAGCTTAGAAATCATGATGTGAGTGGAATAGCACACTCCTTTATGGTTATCCTCCACCACCTGATATACAAAGGTACACTGCCTCAAACTGTGGAAATAGCATGTAGTCAATGATACTTCTAAAAGGTGTTCTGCTGGCACAGACAAGTAAGGAACTGTTGGCATAAGTACCTTACCTTTAGTTCCCAGGGGGATGGTTGCATTTTAAGTATCCTATGGATTTTAGAGGACACTGAGCAGCATGTCTTAGTGGCATGTGCACATGCCTGTGTGTGCTTATGTCTTTTTGGACTGGGTGCAGAGGTATATCCTCTAGTCCTTTGCATTCCATCCAACCCTCGCATCCCCACCCCTGAGTACCGGTAGTTGTCAAGACCCAGGAGGACCTGCTGCAGCTGCTCCTTACCAGTGGGCAGGGAAAACAGTGGGGAGGCAAATCAAATGATGAAGATGTGGCTGGCCTGATCTCAAGAGGGAAGGAAAAGAAGACTATATCTGACATAAAATTGCATCCTTGCTTCAGCCTGCCCTTCTGAGACCAGCTGTATCTTCATTGTCAGTGATAAATCCAAGCTATATCACCCTTAGGGTTATGCTGTGTTCTATTTCTGTACTCATTAGTGCCTCAACTCTTGTTGTGTGCCTGACATTTCCAACTTATGGTGATCCAAAGACAAACCTATCAAGGAGTTTTCTGGGAAACATTTGTTCAGAGGGAGATTGCTCTTGCTTTCCTCTGAGGCTGAGAGTGTGACTTGCCCAATGCTCAAACCACTACACCATGCTGGGCCCCAGATAACAGTTGAGCCTGTTAAAAAAACCTAGATCAGGTCAAGGAACCTCATTTAACAGTGAGTTTCCTATTACAGTCAACCCTCCATATCCATGGATTCTTTATCGATAGATTCAGCCATCCACAATTTGAAAATGTTCAGAAGATATAAATTCAAAAAGCAAACCTTGATTTTGCCATTTTATATATGAGACACCATTTTACTACACCATTGTGTTTAATGGGACTTGAGCATCTGCAGATTTTAGTATCCACAGGGAACTCTGGAACAAACCCCAGCAGATACGAAAGACCTACTGTAATGCCCATGCAATCTGGACTATTTCATGTTAATACCATGAATGCATGGAACTGGAAATTCTTAGTACCTGTATACATATTCTTCCAGCTGTGCAGATGATTACAATATCATCTTCCAAACCAGTTAGGTATGGGGAGAACCTAATTGCTTCTAATAAAATTACAAGCCCATCATGTTCAGCAGCCCAGGAGTGTTTGCAGACATTTTCCAGGAACAAAGCTTTTAATTTACATAAAATAAGCCCTGACCAAATCAACAGGAGTGGCAGAAACCAGATCAATTAGATTGACAATGGAAATAATTCTAATCTTATATGGCAATCATCCTAAATAAATGAAACAAGGATGTGGTAATCCAAGGATTTGGTAATCTGTAGAGAGCTACATATGGAAGAAATGATATATTGCCTTTCTTTTGCAACTTTTATCAAACACATCCTAAGATTAGGCTCTGAGGCAATAAGGTTTTATGACAACAATGGAACATAAAACTTGGAATTTTGGAATGAAAGAGATCATGGAATGGAAGACACAGGAGATCTATCATCTCCAGTTGAAATGGCCTTCCCACATAGGTGGATGGAGCAATTGTCACATCTAATAAAAAGCCAGTGTGCTGTAAATGAGGGGGTATGGCTTGGCATTGACCAACCAGGGTTCCTGGGTTCATCTTTAACAGTTCAATGAAAGCATCCATTCAAAGAGAAAATTCTGTTCTAGGGATTATTAGAAAACGGATCAAAACCAGAACTGAAGTGTTAAAATAACTTTAATGAATGCAACTGCAATTTAAATATCATGCATTATTCTGGTCACACCATCTCCAATTAACATACTGTAGAGATGGGAAAGAAAAATCAAAATGATATTATCTTTGAGAAAAAGCAAAAATGCTTTCATTTTTTAGTTTAGAGGAAAGGTCACAGGACAGAATGTGGTGAAAGTTGGGAGAGTTTTTTTTTTTAAAAATACACAAGAGGTGGCAAGAATGTGCGCACCAAGAGCACAAAACAGATTTTTTTCTGTTTGGAGAATGCTTTATAACATGGTGAGAATTGTGTAGCCTTCTAGGACTGCAGTTCCCAGCAGGCTAGCAAGCATAACCCATGGTGAGGAATACTGGGAATTGCAGGTTAGCAACATACAGAAGGCTGTCCAATTCTGAGCCCTGCTCTATAACCATCAGCCTGCCATCCTCCTTTCAGTGCATCAATCCATACAGTCCCATAATAGGAACAGGAACTTAATTTAAGTATTCGTCTATACTTGGATTAGATACACAAGTCAGTCAGGGTATACAATAATGGCAACAAGAAGAAAAATGCTTTACCATCTCATAGATAAATGTTTCTTGTCTATTTGCACGATCTACAATGACTGTTTCTTCTCTTCTCTCAAGAGCCTTCTGTCTAATTCTACAGAACAGACAAAGAAAAAGAAAAAGAAAGTAACATAGCCATAAGACTAAACCCATTATCAGTGTCAGCATTTAAAAACTAGACTTGAAAAACTCATCTGAATTCAAATACTTCAGACAATAATAAAAAGCTTACCAAAAATTCTAGGAGCTAGTGCTAAAACACTCATTAGTAGACAAAATATACAGTCGTCCCTCCTGATTCGCAGGGATCCATTCTGCCCTCCCCCTCCACAAATCAGAAAAAAACCACAAATACTCAAGTCCATGTTGATTATAATTGCTGTGCGATCCTGGGTGCACTCGCCATTTTGTCCCTTCTGGTTTGTCATCCGTGAAGGATCAAAACTGCAGATGCCAAGTCTACGAATGGGGAGGGATAACTGTATTGTGATTTCTTGGAAACCAGTTTATTACTTAATATTGCTTGCAAGGAGCAATGTATAAGACATACAGTTAAAAATAGGCTGGGCAGTCATAAAACGTGTTGCCTAGAAACTCCATAAAATGGAGTATTATTTATAAAGAGATACTCACAGGAACCGACATGAACACCAAGCTCATCTGGAAAGAACTTAATTTTTAAATGGCTAACATTTTACGTGCACTACCATCTTTAGGTTATCCAATTCTAGGAAGGGGCACAGTTGGCATATCAACCAAAGCTGATAATAGGCACTCTTTATCGTAACATCTATCTGAGATAACATTTGGAAGGATAGATCCAGGAACACTCCCAAACTGTGAGCACAGTATTTCAGGGGGAATGTAATCCAGCCCCAGATTAGGTCTCTTGATAGTAAGCACCTCTGTCTTGTCTGGATTCAGTTTCTATTTGTTTTTCTTCATCCAACCCATTACCCCTTCCAAGCATGCAGAGGAGGCACATTATCCTTAGCTGAGGTTCTATCTGAAGGCATGGAGAAGTATATTTGGGTGTTATCAGCATAGTGATAGCACCCGTCTCATGCCTCTGGATGATCTCTCCTAGAGGTTTCATGTAAATGTTAAATAGCACTGAGGACAGAATGGCAACTTGTGGTATATATAGAGGCATACTGCCTCTGAAAAGAAAGGTGATGTGTAGCCATTCTTGCTAGCAGCAATTAATAGTACAGTGGGCCCTTTGATTATGTGGGGTATCTGTTCCGGAACCCCTGCATATGGGAAAAACTGCAGGACCTCAAGTCCCGTTGATTTCAATGGTGGTGCGCTCTCGCACGTGCACCATTTTGTCCCCCAGGCTTGCTGTCCGCGTGAGCTCAAGTGTGCATATGGCAAGCTAACATATGGGGCGGGCAGACTGTACTAGCATCTATGAATATATTAATTCCCTTTTAAAGATCTCAAAGTGTCAGCCATCATATGTTATGGCAATGAATTCCACAGTTTAACTATGTGCAGTAACATCCAAAACAGTGATCCTTTTATCAAACCAACCAAAGTGTACAACATACATGTTGCAAGCTTTCAAAGCTGTAGTGTTCTCTATCTAACAAAGGGGCTTGTAGCCTCACAAAGCATTCGAGACAAAGTGAATCTCAAAAGCATTAGCTTTTTGTTTTGCTAACAGAATTTAAGGATTGCCCATACCCACATGGCCAAAGGAGGAAGGGCTTGCCTGTATGAATACCCCTCCATACCATCTGAACTGAGGACAACAACCACAACATCTTGACCAAATGCATGCATAGGACTAGCAAAGTCTTTTTTCTTTCTTTCTCCTGTATGATTTTTAAAACCTTTGCCTGCTGAAGAAGACAGAGGATCTTCAGAAATTTGCAATATATTTATTGTGTATTTTGGTTGTCCCCATAAAGGTATCACTGCCCTGTGGATTTTGGATGTTATTGTACTTTGTTATATGACCAACATGGCTACCCTGAATACAGTTTAACTATTTGCCTCATGAAGAAATGCTTCCTTTGATCTGTCCTGAATCTCCCACCAATTTAATTTCCACAAATCACCCTGGGTTATAATATTATTAGAGAGGGAGAAAAGCTCCTACTTTCTCCTCGCCACACTTTTATACACTTCTTCCACACCTCTCCTTTCTCACTTTGAATCTATGCTAATAAGCATCAGGTAGCATAACTGTTCTTGTTGGAGGAGCTCATCATTCTGGTTGCCCCTTTCAGCTATCTTTCCAGCTTTACAGTATCTTTTTAAACTCTGGCAACCAGAACTGTACACTCTGTTCCAGACACATTCAGTACCTTTTCTAACCACACCATACATGGAATTTATCATCTTTACAGCAAAGGCACACAGGCTTGACTATATATATATATATATATATATATATATATATATATACATAGCTATCTACACCTCAGCTCCTTTTTTTTTTCTTTTTGGTCAGCTGCCCTCGGCTCACATCCCATTAGTGCAGATGTGAAACTGTTGGGTGTTTTTCTATTTTTTCTGGTGCCACGACGTGAATCACTGTACACTAATTTACAACGAACTGCATTTGCTGTTCCAATGCTCATTCCCTTTTGCAATACCTTTTTGTTCTCACCACACCCTTAACTCTACAAAGTCATTTAATAACAAGTTTTAAAGTTGTAGTTACAGATCACTTATTCAGTTGATTGCTCACATTACAAGAAACCGAGACCTGAAACAGACAAGTCAAATAAACTGGTTTCCTGACGCATTTGGGGGCTAGTGTTTGGATGATGCACACCCCGAGCACGGGCAGAGATTGTACAGGGGCCGGGTCCTTTACAAAGAACTAGGCCAAAAAGGAATGGTAAAATACCTCTCCTTTTGTTGGCCCAGTTCAAAACCAAGGCGGTGGCTCCAATCAGGGCTGGGCACAGCCTGCTTTATTGGGTGTGTCTGTTTCAGCCCTGAATCTTAGAGTTGGAAGGGACCACACAGGCTAGCTAGTCCAACCTTCACAATGCAGAAACAGACCACCAAAGCACTTCTGAAAGATGTCCATCCACCCTGCAAGGCAGTCAATTCCACCTTGAAACAACTGTTACAGTAAACAACGTTATTCCAATATAGGTGGAATCTTTAAGGATTAACTATTTCTTCCTACTGTCTGCTTCCAGTTTTCAGAATTAACAGGACTTTCCCCATAACTGCTAAATTTGCTCGGGAATCTTTGCTGAAAGACTCTGACAATGCTTTTTGGAAACAGTCCATCCACCCTGCAAGGCAGTCAATTCCACCTTGAAACAACTGTTACAGTAAACAACGTTATTCCAATATAGGTGGAATCTTTAAGGATTAACTATTTCTTCCTACTGTCTGCTTCCAGTTTTCAGAATTAACAGGACTTTCCCCATAACTGCTAAATTTGCTCGGGAATCTTTGCTGAAAGACTCTGACAATGCTTTTTGGAAACAG
>NC_056523.1:234627338-234633122 GCF_019175285.1 Sceloporus undulatus
GTAATTCTTCCTTCAAAGCACAACCCCTTTTTCTTTACCCAGGCACTTTCACTGGTTGATTTTGTACATGCTCTTGTTTGTTGATGTCTTTCTGTTTTGAAAATGATGGTATGTTGGTCATCTATCACTTTTTTAAAATCCTTATCTGCACTTTGAATTGAGTCTGGTAATACACCTGCATAATGCGATCATAATGGCCAGTCATAGCTAACTGCTTCACAACTATGTTTGGAACATAGTTAGGAACTATGGGCCTGAACTGACAGGCCAAAATAAAGCTGCTTCGTGTTACTTAGGAGCATGGCTTTGGCGCAGCTTCCGGCCTCCTAGGATGCATGCATCATTTAAACAGCATACCTCCAAAGTGACCTGAAGCAGCTTTATTTTGGCCTGTCTGTTTGGGCCCTTAGTTCCTAAAAGGCTTCAAAAGCAGCCCCATTATAGTCGGCCAATCAGCTATAGTTACAAATCAGTTCTTTCTTCTTCTTTTTTGGAAGTGTTATTTAATGTGTTCTTCAAACAAGACAATACCTCAGAAATAATTTTGAGTGCTATAAATTCTTTAACCACAACTAGTTATATTCATACATCTATGTAATTAAATATTAAGTGTCTCTTGGATAAGAAACAACCAGAACTTTACTAGGAAAACATTTCTGGGGGAAAATAATTAGGAATGTATGGTCATTTTCTTCACTACCTTTCCGCATGCCATCTTTTTAGCTGTACCTCCACTAGTTACTCTCCTTTCTTCTGCTTCCTCACCCATAAGTCTTTTTGCATTGCCTGTTACCCTTTCTTATTTCAGCACTTCCACTGGTATTAACCTCACATGCTTTCCCACCCATCTGATCTGTTTCCAGTTCCTCCCCCTTTTCTTTCTTTAGTCACTGAGCTTTGTTTCAATATGCCTTCTCCCTTTCCCAGATGAAGTTGGCAAATGAACACAACACTACTGCTTTCCCAGTGTGTCACAAACTGAATAATGCAGGTAATCTTTGAATCAATGCACTGGAAGAACAATGCAGATACAGGTTGTACCAAGCATAATGCTAGTGAAAGAAAAAAATGGTGTTTCTTGATGCTAAAGTTTCTGTGTTGTGCTAGCTGGCAGATAAACTAGTGTAAGCAATATCTAGTGCAAACCTAGGGAACCTTTCAGAGGCTGCTGAGCTTCAGTTCCCTTCCTTCCTAGGCAATGCAGCCAGTAGTCAAGCATGATGGGAATTGTAGCAACAGCAATAGCACTTCCATTTCTATACCACTCAATAATGAACTCAGCACTCTCTAAGCAGTTTACAATCTGTAAACCAATTGCCCCCAACAAACTGAGTACTCATTTTACCGACCTATAAAAGGATGGAAGGCTGAGTCAGCCTGGAGCCCTCTGGGATCAAACTCACAATGCTGTGGATGCAGTACTGGCATTTAACCACTGCACCACCAGGGCTCCTGTTGTACTTCAACAACATGTGGAGGCCACAGGTTCCCCATACTTGACCTAGCACAATCATGTTCTGCAGAGTTGTGCAAGTCCTTGAGTCATTGATTAAACAAGGATGAAAGTGTACAAGGATGAAAGTGGAGTTTCTGCAAACTGGAGAAGGTCCATGCCAGTAGAATAACACAGTTGGGTACAACCCATTATAATGAAGACACCGTGTCATCACAACTTCCAATACTGATAGGATCTTACATGTTGAATACAGGCATGGTATTTGTTAAAATAATCATGAATGCTACTAACCATATATGCTAACAATATCAATATCATTCAAGAACCAATACAGATTGTGAAGAATATGAAATTCAGTATACCTAAGAGTCAATAAATTACTGTCTTCGGGTATAACGTCTGTATCTTCCTTCTCAGGTCCCATCAGTGCACCAACTCTAGAAACAAAACCACAAACAGAAATACTTTTCACATGACAAAGGCTTCACATAAAATATAGGGCAAGAGCTAGTTGTTAACATGTAACTACATGCGATTATGCTTCCCCTGCCAAGAATCTGTTTTCAACTGGAGATGGTATACATCTGGCTTTATCACAGATCTTTAAGCTATAAACAAGGACATATTATTTAGGCTAAAGATAGGATTATAGACTTGTTCGTACAAATAAGAAGGGGATGAACCTGTTCCTCAACTGTAGGACCTTAGAGCACTGTTGCAAATGATGGCAGAATGCTCCTCCACAAAACATAAAATTAAAACAACTCCTTGAGTATGTCATTAGAAAGGATTTTAGTCTGTCCCTAACTCTGAAATGCTAGATTTCTTGGTACAGTGCTGCCATTCTTTTGCACAGGGAAAGAGTCTCTCTATAAGTCTTTTCTTCAATCTGAAGTAATTTGAGAAAGAAATTTTGGGGGCGAAACAGGCCGGCCCTTTCGAAGTCTGATTGGGGCAATGGCAACTGCACGCAGCGACCCCAATCTGCCTTTTGGATGGCCAAAAAAGGAGCGGGAAAGAGCCACTCCTATTTGGGTCAACAAAAAGGCGGCTTTTCTGCCCTGCTGTGGCTGGCAGCTTGTGGCATATAAACGCCACAGCTCGACCGCCTGGAAGCCACCCCGTGTAAATGGCCGGGCAGCTTCCGGTTGGCTTGGGAGCATGCAGCATGTAAATGTCACACTCCCAAGCCACCCGGAAGGCAGCGCAAAAGGGCCACCTCTTTCAGCCCTTAGTCCATTTCCTGGTTGTGACAACTAAGTGTATATGCTACAAGAAATATAGAGTTACCACAACAGGTAGTTTCTATCTCTTCTTCCATTATGGGATATTATAGGGAATAAAACCTGCCCTATAACAGTCCATTATTGTCCTATCATATCCCAGGATGATCATGTCATGCTTTCTCTCACCTGATATCGTTAATGCAGGAGAAGGCAGGAGAAGTGCATACTGTGAGGATGTGTCATGAGAAACTGCATGTTGTACACAAGGGTTCATCAGACACAGGCATGCCATTTTACAAAGCAGCCCTGTATTTTCTCACTGTCAAGTCCTGTCCATAGGAACAGCCTCATTATGTTCCAGTGCTTGCAGTGCAACTGATGGGGAGTAGACAAAGGCCTCAGGAGGACTGTCCAAATGCTTGCTACAACTTTACTCTAATATCTGCTACCCAAGGCAGTTGCTTCAGTTGGACTACAGTTGTCCCTCCCAATTTGTGGAGGAACCATTCTGGCTTCTTTATCAAGCAAAGGTGTTCAAATCATACAGGAGAAAGAAAACTACGATAATGTTAAAGAATCACCTGCCTCTCACTGTAACGTAGTAACAAAATGTAGGCCTGTGAATCTAACATTGTCATGTTTTGTTTTTCTCCTATACAATTTTAACATCTATTTCCTGAATGAAAAAGAAGCCAGAGGAAAACTCTGTGCATTTTGGTTGACCTCATAAAATTATCGCTGTTTTATGGATTCTGGATGTTGTTATACTTTGCTGTACAGTCTGCATGGCTATCCCATGAGATGCGAGAGATCAGACAAGGAGCAAAAGGGCCACTGTTTCTAATCCTCCTCTACTTCAACAAACTACAAATCCCAGGATGCCATGGCATTTAAAACAGTGTCAGCCTGCTTTAATTCAGTACACTGTAGCAGTGCTATTATTCTATTTTAATAACCATCCCAACATTATCTGGGACGACCTGCCGAATGAGATCCGTCAGATAACATCATTAGACAGCTTTAAAAAAGCGGTCAAGACGGATCTCTTCCGGCAGGCCTTTCCAGATTAACCATCCCAGCCCAGGTTCCCTGATTCCCTCATTCCTCCCGTGGCCCCATCTTAGTGATGGTTGAGGATCAACAGAGGGATATCAGGGTTTTTAGTTTTAATTGCTGTTTTTATGCTTGATACTGTGTTTTTAATAGGTTATACTGTTTAATACTGTCTTAAGGGGGGGAGGGATAAAATGTTTTTAATTGTTATATTTTATTGTTGTCAACCGCCCGGATTGGTTTGCCATAGGGCGGTATACAAATAAATATTATTATTATTATTATTATTATTATTATTATTATTATTATTATATGTGGAATTCTGAGGCTGGTAGTTTAGTGATGTCTAAGGGTCGATGGTTGAGAATTTTAAATGCCCCTCTTCCAAACTGCAAATCCCAGCATACCACGGTGCCATAAGCATATAAAGTGAAATAATAGTACCGTAACAGTTCAAAGCAACAATTACTACCTCCTGTGGCATGCTGGGGTTTGTAGTTTAGGGAAGCCTGAGAGCGGAGATGACTGCATTACACTCTTATAGTGCTGCTATTCCGCTTTTACTGCTCTGGCTGCCACCTGTTGCATTCTGGGATTTGCAGTTAAAGGAAGGGCATTTAGAATTCTCAGCTGGAGATCTCTTAGGCCTTACTGAACTACAAACCCCAGAATGCAACAGGAGTCAGGCAGAGCAGTTAAAAGTGGAATAGCAGTGCTATAAGAGTGTAGGGCGGTAATAAAAGTTAATGATATTCCTCTTTTAGGCACATTTAACTCAGTGGGACCTACGTGTGAGGTCAAATGCCCATACAATACAAAAGCCACCCAAAAGTAAACAAATGGGCCTGAACAGATAGGCCAAAATAAAGCTGCTTCAGGTCACTTTGGAGGTGTGCTGTTTAAATGCTGCATGTGTCCTAAGAGGTTGGAAACTATGCCAAAGTCACTCTCCAGCCCTAAGGACTGGAGCGCAGCTTTGGCGCAGCTTCTGGCCTCTTAAGATGCGTGAGCCATTTAAACAACATACCTCCAAAATGACCCGAAGCAGCTTTATTTTGGCCTGTCTGTTCAGGCCCAAATGTCATGGGTCCAAAATACACACTGCAGAAATAATCCAGTTTGAAACCGCTTTAACTGCCCTGGCCCAGTGCTAGGGAATATTTGGAACTGTAGTTTTGTGGGATGCTTAGCCTTCTCTGTCAGAGAGAGCTCTGGTGCCACAACAAACTACAATTCCCAGCATTCCCTGAGCCAGGGCAGTTACAGTGGTCTCAAACTGGATTATTTTTGCAGTGTGTTTTGGACCGAGGCGGGCATTTAAAGCGGGATCATAGCGCTTTAGAGTTCGAGAGTGTCCGTGAGCCCGAGAAGCCTCCTTTCCCTTCTCGGCGGGGCTGAGGCGAGCGAGGGCTGCTACCTGCAGAGGTCCCTCAGCTCCTGGGCCACCTCCGCAGGGCAGCCCAGATCCAGGGCCACCGCGGCGGCCTCCACCTCCTCCTCCATCTTCTCCTCCTCCTCCAAGGCCAGGTCCTCCTCCCGCAGCGCCTCTTTCCACAGAGCCCCGAAGGCCCCCACGCAGAAGGCCCGAGAGTTCAGCTCCGCCGCTTCATACACGGGGATATTGCTCCCTATATTGTCATTATCATTGCTGCTGCTGCTGCTGCTGCAGGCCGCCATCTTAGGAGCAATCAGGGGAACCATCGCGAGACTAGGCGCGGTGCATTGTGGGCCTTGTAGTTTCCTCTATCAAGGCCCACACACAAAACACCCTGCAGAAATAGCCCAGTTTGAGACTGCTTTAACTGCCCTGGCTCAAAATGTGATGTAAAACTAGGAATTGTAGTTTGTTGTGGCACAGAGAAGGCTGAAATGCCTCACAAAACTGCAGTTCCCAGGATTCCCTGGCTCAGTGCTAGGGAACTCTGGGAATTGCAGTTTATTATTGTGGCACCAGGGCGCTCTCTCTGTCTGAGAGAAAAGGCTAAAATGTCTCACAAAACTACAGTTCCCAGGATTCCCTGGCTCAGTGCTAGGGAACTCTGGGAATTG
>NC_056523.1:234633132-234637012 GCF_019175285.1 Sceloporus undulatus
TAGTTTATTATTGTGGCATCAGGGCTCTCTCTCTCTCTCTCTCTCTGAGAGAAAAGGCTAAAATGTCTCACAAAACTACAGTTCCCAGGATTCCCTAGCACAGTGAGCCAGGGCAGTTAAAGGAGGTCTCAAACTGGATTGTTTCTATAGTGTGTTTTGGACCCATGTTGATTTTCGGTCCAAAACACACACTTCAGAAATAATCCAGTTCGAGACTGCTTTAACTGCCCTGGCTCAGTGCTAGGGAACCCCGGGAATTGTAGTTTATTATTGTGGCACCAGAGCTGTCTGACAGAGAAGGCTAAATGTCTCAGAAAACTACAGTTCCCAGGATTCCCTCACACATTCAGCCAGGGCAGTTAAAGCGGGCTCAGACTGGATTGTTTCAGTACAGTACTGTAGTGTGTTTTGGACCCTTGTTTATTTTTCCTCTTCGAAAGCTGCCATAAATAAATCGGTCGCACAGCTGCCCATAGCAACCCCTTTTATCTGAAAATAATGTTCTGTGTGAAACCTAAAATATTAATCTTCTTCTTAAATAATATCTAACAGTGTTGCAGATTAATTTAAAGCCAGGATTTTAACTAGAATTACCAGGGACACCAAGAGCCGATTGGAAAGGAAACATGGTTTATTTTGCTACAGCAGTCTCCAAAGGAAAAACTTCCAAATTTCTGGAGCCCAGATCCCAAAGTGAACCAATCTTTTATAGTTCTTTGAACAAAGAAAGCTACAAATTACATCTCATTGGTTACATAAAAATTAAACATATACACCCCCTTTACATTCATTGGATGTTCAAACATACGTCTCTATCCCTCATTGGTATCCATCAATCAAATTATTATCTATATGTTTTCTTTTATTTTCTACACAGTACTTTTTATTTGGACTAGCAACTGGAAGCAGGAATCATTTCAGGGTTGTTTACATTCCAGAGCAGAGGATTTGACATGACCTGAATCCATCCTCCTGACCAACTTTGCCCTCAATACATTTCAGTTACAATAATCTTCAACTTCTGAGTACTGTATAGTAAAATTTCAGTTCAAATCTATCCTCTTCAATAGGTTCAGCAAAAAAAATGTGTTGGGGCATGTGTGTAAATTCTTCCTGTTATCTAAGATGGTCCCAATGATAGAGCTAGCTTCATCTTGGGGAATGGACTTGTATAAGGAATTAATACCCAGGATGACCCAACATGTAGGGAGTCATGCTATGTTATCCTAAGGGCCAGGTTACCTGTACAAATTTAACTGGTGTGTAGAAGAGTGGATTTCAGCAGGTGTTGCTTGCATGACAACTGACACCTGCTGAAATTCCTTCTTCTATGGAGCTCTTAGGAGCCCTGTTCCTTATTTAATGTGGCAACCCTAGGGTTGCCATAAGGCAGGACCTCCAAACTGGGACAAATGTAGGACAAATGTAGGGCCACATTTTCAAATGTAGGACACGTTTTTAAAAAATGGAAGACACATGAAAAAATTGATACTTTTTTTAAAATGTTAATATAAATGCATGTTTCTTAGGCGTGCTCAAAATGGAGGACATTTTGGCATTACTCCTAGACAGAAGGCTGAAATGTACTTCTCTTTCTGGCCAAACACCCCCCCCCCCAATTCTACAAGAACACTTCCCACTCCCAAGCAGGCATAGCATTTGCAAGATCACAGGCAGACCCTCGTGCCATTGCAAACTACATTTCCCACTCCCAAGCAGGCATAGCATTTGCAAGATCACAGGCAGTCCTTTGTGCCTTTGAAAACTACATTTCCCACTCCCAAGCAGGCATAGCATTTGCAAGATCACAGGCAGTCCCTCGTGCCATTGCAAACTACATTTCCCACTTCCAAGCAGGCATAGCATTTGCAAGATCACAGGCAGTCCCTTGTGCCATTGCAAACTACATTTCCCACTCCCAAGCAGGCATAGCATTTGCAAGATCACAGGCAGTCCTTTGTGCCTTTGAAAACTACATTTCCCACTTCCAAGCAGGCATAGCATTTGCAAGATCACAGGCAGTCCTTTGTGCATTTGAAACTACATTTCTCACTCCCAAGCCTTCTTAGAATTCCCCCTTCCTCCTTTTCCTTGCCCCCTCCAACCCCCCCAAACCCCTTACCCCCTCTTTTTCCCAGGTATGTCTCAACTTAGGAGGGATTTATGGGACAGATCCAAAGCCTTTTTCCTTTTCTAATGGGGGCAAAGCCTTGAGAAGCACTGGATGTGCAACAGTTCCATGAGATTTCTGCCAGTGCCTTGAGACCTGACCTCCAATTATAATAATAATATAATAATATTTATTTACTTATACCCCGCTCTTCAGCCAAAAGGCTATCAGAGCTGCTTACAAATTGTTAATTGGACATTTCCCTGCCCTTAGGCTTACAATGTAAAGAGACAAGACCCAAAAGGAGAAGGGAATGGCAATGGGAAGGGGGAAAGTCCAGCAAGTCCAGGACAAATGTAGGGCAAAATTTTCAAATGAAGGGCACTTTTTAAATTAAAAATGGAGGACATGTGAAAAAAATTGCTGATTTTTTTAAAAAATGTTAAGATAAATGCATGTTTCTGAGGCTTCTATAGACAATCGCCCTCCAAAGGCCCCGGCGGCAATCAGCAGCAGGACCGGGCTGGGGCCGGTCCCAAGGCCTCGCTGGGCCGCATTCAGCCCGCGGGCCGCAGGTTGCCTACCCCTGCCCTATGAGGAACGACTTAGGGAGCTGGGGATGTTTAGCCTGGAGAAAAGAAGGTTAAGAGGTGATATGATAGCCCTGTTCAAATATTTGAAGGGATGTCATATTGAGGAGGGAGCAAGCTTGTTTTCTGCTGCTCCAGAGACTAGGACCCGAGGCAATGGATGCAAACTGCAGGAAAAGAGATTCCACCTCAATATCAGGAGGAACTTCCTGACAGTAAGGGCTGTTCGACAGAGGAACAAACTCCCTCGGAGTGTAGTGGAGTCTCCTTCCTTGGAGGTCTTCAAGCAGAGGCTGGATGGCCATCTGTCGGGGATGCTTTGATTTGGATTTCCTGCATGGCAGAATGGGGTGGGACTGGATGGCCCCTGTGGTCTCTTCCAACTCTATGATTCTATGATTCTATGAGTTGCCAAGTTCAGCTTGGAACCCTGTTGGCCACTGTCCCAGCTCCCTTTTATGCGCCTACGTATGTATAAGTTGCCCTTCAATTAAACACTCCGGTAGTTTATGGTGGGCCATAAGAAATACAATAACGGTTACAAAAACAACCCCATTGCCAATATGTAGTAAAGGGCAGAGCAACACGGAAGAGAATCATGGCAACGATTTTTAAAAGGTACATCTGAAAATGAGAAGACATGATGGGAAGTGGAAGGTGCGACTGCTTTTGGGCCAAGTCGGATCACGTCTGATGGTGAAACCATCGCCATCCTCCTCCATCACCATCACCAGCTTTATTGGCGTCTCCTTTCCTTCTCCCAACCTGGGACCCAAGGCTGCTTACAAATTAAACACAATTGCTGGACTTTTTACATTATGGAACGTTATCCATGCCTAGTTGTGAAGCAGAAACCCCTCTTTGTTCTTGTTGTGTGCCTTCAAGTCAACTCCAACTTATGGCAACCCTAAGGAGAACCTATCATTGGGTTCTTTTGGCAAGATTTGTTTGGGAGAGGGGTTGCCATTGCCTTCCCTTGAGGCTGAGAGAGTGTGACTTGCCCAGGGTCACCCAGTGGGTTTCATGGAATATTGCGTCCAGTTCTGGGCACCAAACTCAAAAAGGGGGGGTCCAGACTAAGTGCCACCATTATAATGGGACTTGGGCGTGACAGCGCAGCAGCACACACCATTCATTTTTCTAATGGAAGGGGGGGTCCGGACCCCAGGAACCCCCCCCC
>NC_056523.1:234652012-234712039 GCF_019175285.1 Sceloporus undulatus
CTTCCTCCCAAAGATGCCATGATGCGTCTGAGGTTTGCTTTCGTCACGAGAGGAAAAGCACCACTGGCCCTTAAGAAGAAGCACTTTGCAGACAGAGCTAGTCTTTAGTCTTCCTTTTGCATGGCTCTTTGATTGAAACAATAAGTGTTCCACTCTGCTGCACCCCCCTTTCTTTCCTTTCTGTGCTGCTACGCAAATACAGAATGCCTTTTCCTATGGAAATGTACGCCTGTGGCCTAGGATGAGTTCACCAGCATGGCGCTTTCTCTTTCTTTGAACGGGTCTCGCCGCTTTCTCAATGTGACTCACTTCCACTGTGATTTCCCCACTAAATTTAAGGCTGGTCTGTCTGTTGGGTGGAAGAGAGGCTTTGTTGTGCAGTGCAACATTGGGAAACTCTTCCTTTTTAAACCGAGAAGCTATTTCAGGCGAAATACATCACTTCTTCCAAACACATACAGAGACAGAGCACTGTTTTGAATAAACCAATACCAAAACAAAACAAAACAAATTGGAAAAGTTACTTTTTTGAACTGCGGGTTTGTATGTACATTGCACACAGCTGCAGTGAAATGGCTCCCTATGGCTAACCATCCTGAGCATTGTATGGCTGGCATCCTCTTCGATGGTTATCTTAACAGTGATTCCCACTTCAGCTCCCAGGATCCAAGACTATTGGCCAAGATGGCAGAGTCCAAAACACCTGAAAGGCCAGAGTTTGGAAATCAATGAGTTAGAAGGTTGCAAAATGGAGTTAACAATCCCATAACTGCTGGGCATTCAGATTTATAGTTATGGACGGCTGGATGTGAGCCCCCCAAAACCTGCTTTTGCAGCACCATGGTTTCTGAGGTGTTGCAGATTAGGATGCTGGGGAAAACACATCTGGAATACCTACTCTTTCGGAGGGCGCACTGAGACAAGTAGTTGTGGCAGGACCCTAAGGCCTTTCTCCAGCTGCCTGTTGATGATGCACCCCACAACTAGGAGAGTGTTGCACATGTCATTTGTAGTACCTCAACTTCCAGGGCTTTGGAAACCCTTCAGGTAGGGGGCTGCCAGGTGGCAAAGGTAGGTTTTTGAGGGGCAGCATTGTCAGATCTCAGAGGATAGCAATGGCAACCTTCCTCTGAAGAACCCTGGCAAGAAAACCCTATGATAGGGTTGCCATAAATCAGAAATGACTTGAAGGCACAGAACAACAACAAAGTTTCAGATGTAACTATGGCTCCATACAGACAGGCCAAAATAAAGCTGCTTCGGGTCATTTTGTGGGTATACTGTTTAAATGATGCATGCGTTCTAAGAGTCCGGAAGCTGCGCCAAAGCTGGAGCAGGGCTTTCGTGCGACTTCTGGCCTCTTGGGACGCATGCATCATTTAAACAGCATACCTCCAAAGTGACCCAAAGCAGCTTTAGTTTGGCCTGTCTGTATAGGCCCTATGAAGATAGCACTCCATCATCACAGTTATGTTGATGACACAGGATCTCCATTTGTGTCTCCTGCAGTATCAGAGACAATATGGTTCATTATGCTGGAGTTGTTGGGGAACGTGACCTGAAATAAATGCTCAGAAGAGCATACGTTTGGGCTGAAAGTCTACATTGGCATTTGTGTAGCCAACATCTCAGCATATGGAGTTATGCATTGCTTCTGATAGCCAACCCTTGTGCTGTGTGGCGACATTGCACAACGGAAAGCCTGCCCAATATTCTACAATGGACAAAAGTGTCCAGAAGGAAACTTAGCCGTGCATAAAACAACAACCGGATTCTAACCATTTTGTACTAAACGGAATCTCCATGGACATGTATGTATCTGTCTAAAGACTGGAGCAAGGAAACCAGAACTGGAACTAAGCTACGATGGAAAGTGGAGGCTTGTGGGGAGAAATCATCCTTAGATAGACTTTGGAAGAAGCTTTGGATGATCTCTAGATGGTTCAATGTGTTTCTGCTTACTTATGCAAGGCTTACCTGATCTGCTTGTTCATGCGAACATATTGTAAGTTTGGGGTAAAATTTTTGCTGAATGGTTCTTTTGTTTGTTTGTGTTAAGTGGTGTTGTGGAGGAACCTAGCCCTATTCTTTCCATGTTACTTCTGTCTTGGATACCAATGTTTCTGTTCAAGAACTAATGCCCAGGAACACATTAGGGTCATGAATTGAGACATACTATATATTACTTCTTGGAATATATATACACATACACACCCATATATATATATATATATACACACACACACACACACACACACACTCATACACACACACACATACATATAGGTATACCTCAAATGGGATTGCAAAGTTGAAGCATAGGAGCTGAGCAAATCTGTATCTCAGTTACCGGTGAATCCACATTTGGCACCACTCACCATGCTTTCTTTTTTTAAAAGAGATCAAAAAGAATATTTTGCTCTTAACAAAATAATAATTCAATCCAAGGGATGGGAAGAAAAACACCGAAACACCTCATATATAAGGGGCTATGTTTTTCTTGTTGTCCTTTAGAGGAAAAAGAACAAGGGCTTTTCAAATACACAAGTGATCTTGGTTTAAGAGCCACGGTGGGAGGTCTTTTTGTCTTCGGCGAGTGCATCGTCGCAGCTACGGCTTGGGGCTGCGGCGATGGCTTTGGGGCTGTTCGTCGGAGGCTTGGCGTGGGCCATGAGCTGGCGGAAGGGCTTGGGGAACTCCTGGAAGAGGGGAAGGTTGGGTGGGAGGTTGGACTGCAGGGCGCGAGGAAGAGCCCTTCAGGAGGGCCAGCTGTCTCCCCCTTGGTTTCTCCTTTAGGCACCTTCTCCAAAGCTTTGGGCGGCTGCTTCTCTGTCAAGTGGCTACCGCTGCAGCTGCTGGTGGTGTTGGTGGAATTACTGGCGCTGGTACTGGTGCTGATCTCAGGTTGGGGCCGATGGTTCTGGAAAGAATGAAGGGATGTCCTTCTCTTGGACGCCCGCGAGAGTCTGATGTCTGAGGCCGTCCCACTGTAGAGCAGCACAAAGTGGCCCTGGCTCTCCAGCGGAAGGATGCTCTGCCTCTTTTGGATCTTGGTGAAGATCTCAATCACTAGGTCTAGAAAACATGTCCATGATCAGGGCAACACCAGACATAACCATGAGAAGGCACACACACAAACGCACACTGAGCTAAAACACACTGACAGCTAAGTTAACCCACTGACCACATACACACACACACACATAGGAGCTTAAATAAGGAAGACCACATTTACTGATGGATCGATTCAGTAAAGGGAACTGAATGGTTGACATGAGTTTGCAAGATCAGAGTATAGCAGTTAATGACCCTTGGAGGCCTCTCCTTCATAGGGTCACCATGCGCTGGACCTGCCCTGATGGCAAATAATGCCTGCCAAATATTCCCTCTTCTAATCAGCTTTGCGGAGCCCCATCTGCCCAACAATTTCATTCATGCAGATGTTTGCAGATTCTTAGGTCCCAAATCCAACTAAAACTCTCATCAACTCTTTCTATACTTACCCAAGGTCTCATTCACCACTGTGGGAATGATGCCCTTCAAAGCATTACAGTTGGTGTGCAACGCAGGATTGGAATTCATCTCCAGTAGCCATACCTAATTCAAAAATAAAAACCGGGGTAGCAGGGAACCCATTAATTTCTCTAGCTTTGTCCAGAGGCTCAGAGTGGAGTAGTAAAGGTAGCATCCTAGGGGCAGGAAAGAGCGGTCCAAAGCTGCTTCTTCCGAGAGCGGGTTGAGCCCCCTGTGACTGCTCCCAAGGTGGCCCACATGCACACACCCTGACTATACAAGATGGACTCAAGCTCCGCTGCTGGGTAATTTGTTTTTATTTTCCTCCATCATCCATGTGCACCATCACAGAAACATACCGCCGGCAACTTCCTGCTGCCCAGATGCCATCTCATTGGGACCAGTAAAGGACATCAGAGCACTGGTGTGCCTAGTAAAACACTGGCAATTGCACAATCATGCCCCCACTACATGCCCCCTCTTGAACTGTCTGGTTTGTATACGTTGTACTTACAGCCATTTGAGATGTCACACCTTCCCTTTTTTCATTGTCACCCTGACAGCTGGCTCCATCCTTTTTAAATGTGCACCTGCACCGGTGCATTTATATGCGAGTTTTAATGTTAGGGATCTGATGGAGAGCTCCTTTGGGACTAGTCTCACTTCAAACAACTACTAAGGAAGATCAAGGAAGAAAGTGCAAAGGCAGGCTTATTGTTGAATATAAAGAAAACAAAAATAATGGCCACAGAAAATTTACACAGGTTCAACCTAGACAATGAGGAAACAGAAATAGTAAAAGAATTTTCATACCTGGGATCAAATATTGATCAGAGTAGGGACTGCAGTCAAGAAATCATAAAATGACTAAGAATGGGGAGAGCAGCTATGAGAGAACTAGAAAATATCCTAAACTATAAAGACATACAACTGAGCATGAAAGTTAGAATCATACAAACCAATGTATTCCCTATTACTATGTATGGATGTGAGAGCTGGACAGGTAAGAAAGCAGATAGGAAGAGAATTAATTCATTTGAGATGTGGTGCTGGAGAAGAGTTCTGGTTACCATGGACAGCTAAGAGGTCAAACAAATAGCTCATAGAGCAGATCAAACCAGAAATCTCTCTGGAAGCCAAGATGACTAGACTGAGGCTGTCATACTTTGACCACATCATGAGGAAGCACAACTCAATGGGGAAAAAAAGATAATGCTAGGAAAGATAGAGGGAAGGAAAAAGAAAGGAAGGCCACATGCTAAATGGATGGACTCTATTAAGGAGGTCATAGATATGAATTTGCAGGGCCTGAGCAGAGCAGCGGAGCATAGGGAGTCTTGGAGATGTCTCATCTACAGGGTCAGCATGGGTCAAGATCGACTTGAGGGTGGATAACAACAGCAACAACACATCAGGGTGTTTATATGCAGGGTGAAGGTAGCAATAGCATTTTTATACTGCTTACCAATGTACTAAGTGGTTTACAAAGTGTAAGCTAATTGCCCCAACAAGCTGGGCACTAATTTTAGCAACCTACAGATTATTATTAGTTGGATGCCAGGCTGAGTCTACCTGGAGCCCCTGGCTGGTATTGAACATTGTGGTTTGTGAGTGAGTGGCTGCAGTATAGGTATTTAAAATTGTGCGCCTTCCTGGCTAGAGCGGTTTATTTCAGCTTCTTTTATTTTATTTATTTACTTACCTATTTGTTTAATTTCTGTGCCACCTTTCTCCCAGAAAGGGACCCAAGGTGGCTCAAAAATAAAAAGTCAGTCCAGCTTTTCCTACCTTAGAGCAGCCATAGCACAGTTTCCCAGTTGCTTCGGGGGCACGTGTCATCTAAATGCAATGCCCCGAAAATGGCTTGAAACCTCTTCTTTTGGCCCATCTGTTTGAGGCCAGTAACATTTTAAAAACCATATCAATCAAACCTGAGAAAAACAGGACATTCATCAAAGGGGTATTTTATTAATTTATTTTATGGCGGTTAGAGTGGCTGAAGAATCTGCTTGTATTGCCTCTTCTAATATGAAACTCAGCACAGAATCACTCATCTTTGTATGTTATTTTGTCAACTACTGTACCTGATGAGCATTGTGAAGAAACATTGAACTTCTGCCGGTTTATGTTTTAAATGTTTGTATTCTGTAAAACATTTCTAAGTGGAGTTATAGTGTAACTGATTAGGCCAGAAACCTACCTCTAATACTGCAAGTTGGATGGGAGAATGAAGTGCTTTGTTTTGGTTGCTATGAAAAGGAGTTCTCAGATTAATGCTTTCCAAATGAACCTGTTTTTGTTTGGACTGGTTGGAGGGAGGGACGGAGTGAGTAAACAGAATTTGTAGCTAGAAAGTCCATCAACAGTGTTGGCATCTGATTCTCATGTCAAGTGGGCTGCTGAATCCACTTTGGGTTTTACTCTGAAATTTAAAGGACCCATCGATGTTAAGTAGGCTGTTGAATCCACTTTGGGTTTTAATCTGAAATTTTAAAAACCCATACATGTCAAGTGGGCTGGTGAATCCATTTTGGGCTTTAATCTGAAATGTCAAGGACCCATCCATGTCAAGTGAGCTGATGAATCTACTTTGGGGTTAGAATTCAACACCTTGGATAGCTCCATTACCATTTAGCTCAGGTTAAAAGCCAGAACTGATCCACTCCATCGACAGGGAAGCCAGCGGCTACCAGTGTCGGTCAAGTACAGGATTAGTCAGAAAGTCTAGTCAAGAGGTTTTGATTACCACTACAAAGCTAGGAGAGGAAAGCTAGGAAAGTTACTAATAAAAATAATTTGTTTCTCCAACATTACAGTGTTTGAAAGTAGTTCCTTGTTGCTGTGTGTTTACAAAGTAATTAATTACACTGCTCATTACACTGATGGTTACTTTTTCATTATTTTTTCTTACGTTAATAAAAATAAAACCTTTAGGCTTGGTAAGGGAATGGAATAAAACTCGAAAAAACATGCCAAAATATCTCACAAATACCCTTTAAAGGTATTTGTGGTAACTTTAAAGGTAACTTCCTAGCATTACAGGTGTAATACTAGGAAGCATGCTAGGAAGCATTGCACTAGTAAAATAATTTTGTTCCCTCTTGTCACATTTTTTAAAAATTTAATTTAACTACTCCTTTGTTACCAGCCTAAGTTACTTGTTACATGGCTTGCAGTTCATTACTTCTTTTCAAGCTCTGGAAGATGGAAGGTGGCTGAAAAGAGAGTGTTGAGTCAGAAGTGGGGAAGGAAAAAGGCCTCTGAGATCTGAATACCGAAGCTAATAGGTGAAGAAAACAGGAGACTGTAAATTGTGTGGGATGGTGATGCTACAGTTGAGAGAGTTCAGGTAGACCAGGAGTTTTTAGATCTACAGCAACCGGTCCTTGAAACTGAATGATCACAGTAGCAGGAAGAGCCAGCCTTCATAGAGCAGGAAAAGCTGGAGGCAGAAGGCTGCTGTCAATACGCCCTCTAATCTCCCAGACTCAGAGGGGATGCTGCATAGACAATAATCATGATGGGATCTGCCAACTTGGATGTTCATCAGGATGGTGAGGAAATGAGAAGGAACACCTGAGCCCAGTGCTTGATGCCAATTTCTTCAGGCAAACAGGGTTTATAGAAGAGCTAACTCCCACAGCTGATCCCACGATCAAGAGATTTCATGCGTGTCGTTATTCCAGGCCCAGAGTTCAACAGTTTCTTGTTTTGTACTTAATTTTCTGAAAATGTGTCCTACAGACTCCGCAGTAGAAACATAACCTACCACAGCAGTGATCATCACTCAACTGGTGAACTGCCACTCCCAGCATTCCTCATCAATGGCTATGCTAGTTAAGGCTGCTAGGAATTGGAGACCAACAACATCTGGTGTGAATCGCAGTTCTCATCTCAGTCCTAACAGCAATGGCTCACAGACTCTGAGCAAGTACAAGCATTCTGGTGTGGCTTTCTCACATAAACCTGTAATGTCCGCTTGCAAGAGTCTATTATGTTCTGTATCAATATACAGTAACTGTTTCACTGTCACCTCATTGTATTTCTAGTGGTTGACCAGTCCTCCTCCCCTCGTTATACAAATATTTGTGTTCTTTCTAATACATATTATACGACTTCAGTTGCAGGTCCTGCCTGCTGTAGTTAACTGTTAATCACCAACTCAGGATATTATCTTCCAGCTTGCTAGGAACTGTTTTCAAAATCCCTATGATCCATGTTTCTTGATTTAAGTGACGGACAATGACAACAGGTTCTGAATAGGACAGGACTTTCATTTTAGATCCTTCATCTGCTGTTATTGATTTTGTGTGCACTTTGTGCCTGTTTTGCAAATAATGACATGCCCAAGTGTAATGGATGTGAGATGCTTGCCTGTTTTTTTTTTAAATTCAGCTGCATCCTAAAACTTAAAATAAGCCAATATTAAGATAGTTAAGGTTGCAGTTGGTAGATTACCATTGATGTTTCACTAGTTGAATCACTGAAGTCACATCTAAGATTTTATACCCAGATTTTGTTTTTTTAAAGTGACTTTGTTGTATGTGTGTTTACTGAAAATCTTGATATGGAAAACACCTTGTGCTTGAAATTAGTTGTGAAACTACTCAGCTCTAACTGGGTGTAACAGAAACACCCAGTTTATGTGTACATACTGACACGAAAGACATTACAGTAATTGCTTTTACGAAACAAAAGCTTTTCTTGTTATACACCTCAGGGTGTTTTAGGAAAACGCTGGCAAAGAGAGTGACTGGGAAATAGTACAAAGGCTACAGCTCCCTTACCCTTTTTTGTTTTTGCTTTAAGAGATTAATACAGTGGGCCCTTGGTTTCCATTGGGATTTGGTTCCATGACCCCTGTAGATAACAAAATGCATGGATGCTCAAGTCCCATTACACACAATAGCATAGTAAATTGGCATCCCTTACATAAAATGGCAAAATCAAGGTTTGCTTTTTGGAACTGATATGTTTAAAATTTATTGATTGATTGATTTGATTTATATTCTGCCTTTCTCCCCCGAGGAGACCCAAGGTGGCTCGCAAATAATATTCTAAAAACATATTACAATAAAATAGTTAAAATATAATCTAAAAACAATATAAAATTACAAACATTAAAACCACACTCAACACCATGATACCCACCCTATATAACAAATAGACAAGCCATCCCATCTTTATACATTAAAAACCTGATTGAATAAGGCCATTTTTGCTTGCCGAGAAAAGGCAAGCAAGGAGGGGGCCAGCCTTGCTTCTTGTGGAAGGTTATTCCAGAGGGCAGGAGCAGCCATTGAGAAGGCTCTTCCTCATGTCCTCACCAGACGAGCCTGTGATGGTGGAGGGACTGAGAGAAAGCCTTCTCCTAAAGATCTTAGGGCTCTAGCTGGTTCATGTGGGGAGATACGGTCTCTTAAATAATCTGGACCTAAGCTGTGTAGGGCTTTAAAAGTCATAACCAGCACGTTGAATTGTGCCTGGAAATGGACTGGTAGCTAGTGAAGCTGTTTTAACAAGGGAGTTATGCGGTCCCTGTAACTGGCCTCATTCAGCATTCTGGCTGTGGCGTTTTACACATGCTGAAGTTGCCAAATAGTTTCCAAAGGCAGTCCTACGTAGAGTGCATTGCGTTGTGGGACTCCACAGGCCAGCGGCCAAGGAATCAAAGAGGAGCCTCCCAACACCATCTTCTGAGTTTGTCCCTCTAAGAAAAACTGGAACCACTGCATATCAGTGCCCCCAAGTCCCATCCCACAAAGGCGGCCCAGAGGGATACCATGGTCGATGGTATTGAAAGCCACTGACAGATCCCTCAGGACCAACAGGGGCACACTCCCCCTGTCCATCTCCCTGCATAGGTCATCCATTAAAGCGACCAAAGCTGTCTCTGTCCTTTAGCCAGGTCTGAAGCCAGATTGAAACTGATCTAGATAATCCATTTCATCCAGAAACCTCTGGAGCTGGGAAGCCACCACTTGCCCAAGAATGGAATATTAGGGACTGGCCGATAGTTATCCAGGATGGCGGGATCCAGGGAGGTCTTTTTCAGTAGTGGCCTCACCACCACTATTTTCAGGCTGTGGATGGCTGAATCTGGATAAGAAGTCTGTGGACACAGACAGCCAACCGAATCCCTATCCCTAATTCTGGAAATCACCCTTGATTTTAGCAATGTGCAATTTGCACTGGATGGCCTTGGGCAAGTCACACTCTCTCAGCCTCAAAGGATGGCAATGGCAACCCGCCTCTGAAGAAACCCCTATGATAAGTCCGTTTTAGGTCCCCATCAGTCAAAAATGACTTGCAGGCACACAACAACAGCAACCACATAAAAGACATCATACATAAATTTATTGTGGGATTGGGCCATTACCAAAACATAGAGCCATAATGCTTATAAAACATATGCTTATATACTTCATTGTGGTTTATGAGCATTTCTCGACTTTCTTGCGCTCTGAGTTTCAAACTGAGGTCCAAAACGCACTGAAGAAATAATCCACTTTGAGAACGCTTCAACTGCCTTGGCTGAATGCTAGGGAATTCTGGGAAGTATAGTTCTTTGAGACATTTAGCCTTCTTTGTCAGAGAGAGCTCTGGTGCCACAATAAACTACAATCCCCAGG
Organism: Sceloporus undulatus; assembly: GCF_019175285.1. Lineage (NCBI taxonomy): Eukaryota > Metazoa > Chordata > Lepidosauria > Squamata > Phrynosomatidae > Sceloporus > Sceloporus undulatus. The sequence goes on from NC_056523.1 coordinate 234,662,158, forward strand.
ATTCCCTAGCACTGAGACAGGGTAGTTAAAACTGGTCTCAAACTGGATTATTTCTTCAGTGTGTTTTGGACCTAAGATTTCCAGATCCTCCAGAAGCAAAGGAGAAAAACAACACTCTTCAGCCCCCTCAGACAATAGCGCAATAACAGCGCTTCTATTTTCCCTCCTCCCCCCTCCCTGTTGCGAGGCAGAACAGAACCCCATGGCAACGGAGGAGCCACGGGATACGCTGTTCGTGTAAACAAGATGGGCGGGGCCAAACGGAAAGCCGGGGCCGTCTTTGACTGAAAAGGGGCGGAGCTTGTATGTAAACGAAGCCTCTCTTTCGCGGCCGGGAAAGAGGGAGTCGCCCCCCTCCTGGGTGGGCGGGGCTACATATGCAAATAAAACCGGGCACGAGCTTGGAGCCAAACGCAAAGCTGGGGCGGTATTTGAAAAGCTGACTGAAAGGGGGCGGAGCTTGGGATAAAAACGAGTACTGTACGATTGAATCGCTCCCCCTCCCGAGTGGGCGGGGCTAGATATGCCGACTAGGGTGCGTGTTAGTTTGGAAACCCGGTGTTAGAAAGCTGACTGGAAATGGGCGGAGTTTAGTATGTAAATAAAGCCTCTTTTCCTTAGCAGGGGAAGAGGGAGTCGTTCCCGCTCCCGGGTGGGCGGGGCTAGATATGCAAATAAAAGTGCGCGCGAGCTTGGAAGCCTGGACCGTATTCGAAAGCTGGGCGGAGCTTGGTATGTAAACGAAGCCGCTTTGGAAAAGCGAATCCCTCCTCCTCTCTCTCCTGGATGGGCGGGGCTAGATATGCAGATAAGGATGCGCGCGAGCTGCTTGGAAGCCTGGACCGCATTGATGATGGGAAGTGGGCGGAAGTATGTAAGGAGAAAAAAAGGGCGGAAGTAATGTGAAAGGCAGACGAAGAAGAAATCGCTCCGCCTCCCAGCTGTTGCTTTGGCCAGGAAGGACCAGGGGGGGCGGGGTTAGATTATGCTGATGATGAAGGTGCGCACGAGCTTGGAGCCAAAAAACCAAACAAACCAACAAATCCTTGTCTGAAAGTGGGCGGAGCTTAGTATGCGAACGAAGCCCGGAATTTAGAAAGACCACTGTGTGCATGGGGGGCGGGGCTAGGTATGCAAATGAAGCTGGGCACGAGCGCCGGCAGCCGTCTGAGGTGAATTTCACTGGAGGAGGAGGAGGAGGAAGGAGGAAAGCCGGTGGCTGCCAACCGTCGGAGGTAGAGGCGCGCGCGCGAGCGGCAGAGAGAGAGAGAGGGAAAGAAGACTAGAGAGAGGTTTGATTCTCTCTTTCGGTGAGAGCGAGGCGCGCGCGCGCGCAGAGGCGGCTTAACCACCGTGTCTTCTCCAGGCGGCGCACATCCTGTTTGAAAGGAACAGGAGGAACATGGCGAGTAGTAGCAGTAGCGTCAAGAACGGAATGGAAGGGACCAGCGCAGCAGCAGGAGGAGGAGGAGGAGGAGAAGAGGTAAGGCTGTGCGAGAGAGAAAGGAAGGATGGGGGCATATGAGTGTGTGTGTGTGTGTGTACGTGTCTCCGCATCTCCTTTGGGTGGCCACCCTCCTGGTGCACTTTCCCCTCTTCTTTCCTTCTCTCTCTTTCTATCTCTCTTGAGCCCAACAGGTGTTCCTGCTCCTTCTTCCTATTGTGTGTGTGTGTGTGTTTGTGTGTGGTTTTTAATGACACAAAAGGTGACACTGACGTCGCAAATACGGACAGAGGCCGACATGGTGCCTGCCTCCAGACGCGGTGGGAAACAACAACAACAACAGCAACATTTATTTATGCATTGACTGGTTTTTGTTTTGTATCCCGCCTTTCTCCCGAGTTGGGACCCGAGGCGGCTCACAACAACCACAACAGGATCCCAAACGTTGTTGTTGTTGTTGTTGTTGTTGTTGTGGTCGTGGTGGTTGTTGGTCAGCCTCCAGTGGGTGAGGCTTTTCCGTGCCCTCTGCTGCTCCGTTCAGGGCCAGGAGGTTGATATTATTATTATTATTATTATTATTATCATCATCATTATTATTATTACTATTTACTCTGCCTCTCCCATTCAGTGCTTTGACTGAGAGTTCCTGCATGGCAGAATGGGGTCGGACTGGATGGCCCTTGAGGTGTCTTCCAACTCTATGATTCTCCAGTCGACCCTGTGGGTGGATCATAGCATCGCTTTGGAAGAGACCCCAAGAAGGGCCATCCAGTCCAACCCCTTTATTCTGCCATGCAGGAACTCTCAGTCAAAGCATCCCCATTGACAGATGGCCATCCAGCCTCTGCTTAAAGACCTCCAAGGAAGGAGACTCCACTACACTCTGAAGCAGTGTGTCCCACTGTCAAACAGCCCTTACTGTCAGGGCGTTCCTCCTAATGTTGAGGTGGAATCTCTTTCCCCGCAGCTTGCATCCATGTCCCCTTTGATTTCCAAACAACCATTAACATAACGCAAAGACCACAGAAGCAGACCAGGAGCACCCATGGAGGCACCAGACAGGCGTCTGCAATGGAACTGTATGAGGAGCTGGAGCAGATGCTGGAAGCAAGGCAGTCGCACATCCTCCTCTTAACACAAAATGAGACCCAGAAAGATGTGCAGGACAGGCCACTGGGGAAAAAGGCAATAATCAGGAGTGAGCGGCAGCAGCAGCATCGAGACTCGTTGTTTGCAACAACGATTACTGTAGGCCTAATTACCCCAGAGGCACCGGATCCTGGCTGATCTTGGAACGTATGTCAGCCCTGGTTAGTACTTGGATGGGAGACGACCAACGAATCCCAGGAGCTGCAGGCTGTATTCCAGAAGAAGGAACTGGCAAAACCACCTCTGAGTATTCCTTGCTTAAGAAAACCCTATGAAAAATTCATGGGGTTGTCATAAGTCAACAGGCTTGAAAGCACGTACACACACACAATAATTACAGTACTACTACTGGTACTACTACTAATTATTATTATTATTTATCTTGCTTTTTAAAAAAGAGCCTTTACCATTTTGAATGAGATTAAGGTTCCAGAGTTCTTAAAAGGAACTGCATTTCAGAATTACACAGCAAGAATCAAAAGTGACTCAGTATGGCCCCGTCATAAAAATTAGGTTTTATACTTTCCTCCAGAGTAGGGGTCATGATCATCATCATAATAACAATAAAGTATATGACACATTTCATTTCTTTATTTTAAGAAACCTTTTCAAACTGCAATCCTGAGACTGGAACTCACAAAATGATTCAGAACTCTTGCTTACACTACACTTGTTCCTCCAAATTTGCACCTTTGACTTCTGAGGATATGTTCTCTCTAGGAATATCTAGGTTCTCCAGGGCAGCTCTGTGGTCAACTTTAACCAAAGTCACACTGAAGGACCTAGAGATTCCTAGAGAGAACACTCCGCTAGGCATTTGTAGCTCCTCCAGAGCAATTATGTGGTCAATATCTGGCAGATATTGGCCACAGCGTTGCCCTGGAGCACCTAGAGATTCCTAAAGAGGTGTCCTCTCAGATAAAAACACCATGTTTCTGTTATTTGCAGTTTTCCCGCATTCGCAGGAGTCCTGTGCCCCTAACCCCAGCAAATGTGGAGGGACGAGTGGAGTTGTATGCTTAGGACGACTCACTGCTATTCAAGATACAAAACCTAATGACTATTAATATTAAATATTCTCTTTTGTGTAGTCATTGTTAAGATATCAGTCCAGAAACTCTGTTTGTGGGTAATTTGTGGGGGGCGAATGAAACAGAGCACTCCTTAAATTATCACTAGAAATCATCCCTCCTGGAGCTGTTTTAAATTGAGATGAACCTGTTTTGAAAAATTGCCTGGGATGTCTCTTTTCTCAGCAGCTGTTGCACTTTTATTTCCTTGTGAAAACAGAGGACTTGAGTACCATCTAGCAAAACCCTGTGTATGCCATCCCAATTCGACATGATAAAGAACAGAGAACAGCAGGAAATGCAGTGCTTCATGCTAGAGATACTTTGCATAATTCAAAAGGTGGATCATTTGATCAAGTGACCCACATTTAACATGGAACCAAACATTCTGTCCCTGTGTCCTAAATATCATAGCCTATAATTTCTAGAACAAGTATTGAGGGTAAATTTTGGTTTTGCTTGATGTTCCTTCCCATTTGTCCATCATCACTCATTCTGATCTAAGAAAACTGAATGTCATAGGTGGCATCATGTATATTGTGACATTGGTATTGAGGGGATGCTGATAAAGTATTGCTTTACATCATATGTGGTAGCAAGATTAGTTTGTGAAAACTCGGCCAGGTTGTGAATTTACTGCCTTGCACAGTTGCAAAGTGAATAAATGATATTCTGAAGAAAAACCCCATAAGTCACCCTCAGTCAAAATACAGAAATACAAAATAATACAGGAACATACAAAGAGAGTGATAGCAGCAGTAGTAGTTGTTTTATATAGTAATTATGATCTCTTGAAGTTGCCAAACAAACAAAAAATGCTTCAGTAAGTTGTCTCCCTATAAATTCATTATCTGTTGATTAAATATTTATTGCTGTTATTGTTGTATGTCTTCAAGTTGTTTACCAACATAAGGGGAGCCAATCACGAGCTTTTCTTGGCAAGATTTGTTCAAAGGATGTTTACCATTGCCTTCCCCTGAGGCTGAAAGAGTTTGACTTACCCAAAATCAGCCATTGGGTTTCTGTGGTTGAGCAAGGATTCAAACCTAGTCCAACACACAAATACTACACCATGCTGACACACTAAAAATATTCAGTATCTATTCATCTTTCCACTAATTCACTGCATTTTGTAGGGATTTATACAGTTCTCTTCTTAGCTATGCTCCTGCATCAAAAGGTCAGGTTTTTCATGAGGTTTCTCATTCAGGAGGAGAAGCACAGCAACTGCCTTGCAGTGTATTCACAGAGCTAGGATCTAAGCAGATCATTTAATCTCTCAGTGACTGTTTATTATGACATTATTTTGCTTCGGTTCTCAGTCTTTAGCATTAACCTGTCCTAACTTGTTTTCTTCTGCCTAAGACTCCAGTCTCCTTATTTCCCCATGTAGGAGAGACACTAATTGGAATAAGTATCCTCCCTAAGCCTGGGTTGTGCTGGTTGAACTGAGAGTGATTTAAAATACAATATGAGCAGGGAAGCTGCACTCTTCACCTTTTTAAACTGCAAAGCCACTTATTCCAATTCAGTGGGGTGTCTTTTCTTAATGATTCTCCATACTAGAAATAATCCCCACTGAGAGAAAAAAAAGCTGTGTTGGTTTTAACAAGGAAAAACAGAGGCAAGAGGAGGGCTTAACTCCACTTGTCAGCACTATGCCCAGCTTTAAATTATCCCCACTAGTCTTATGCCATGGTCTAAATAGGCTAAAAGCACCAGATCTCTTCTGGTCTTGGAAGCGAAGTAGGGCCAACCCTGGTTAGTACTTGGATTGAAGACCACCAAGGAATACTGGTTATATTTCAGAGGAAGGACCTGGTAAAACCGCTTCTGAATATACCTTGCTTAAGAAAACCCTAAAAAAGTCACGAGGGCATATGTTTGCAGGTGACTTGAAGACACATACACATATAACCAAACAATTTCTAGGTAGTAAATGCTGGGATAAAACCCTTCAGGTTCACTTATAGGAAATATTTATTTTATTCATCTTTTTCACATAAATTACATGTGTGAAGTTGTACAACAGACTGAACAGTGCAATGATTCTAAATCTTTTGGTCATTACTGTATATACTCATGTATAAGTCTAGAAATTTTAGTCAAAAAATTGACCCAAAAAATCTGAATCGATTTATCCATGGGTCAATGTAAGTACAGTACTGTACCTTAGCCCTCATAAAAATAGAAACCATCCCCTGATGAAATGCAAGAGTGTAGTCTCTCCTGGAAGCACTAAGCCCCCTCTATTCTTTCATCCATCCATCTTTCAGTGGGAACACATACAGTTATACCTCCTGAAATTTTGCAAGTTCTTTGGCATTGTTTTCTTTTAGTTCACCCTTTAGATCCTTTGTTACAAGCCCTTACCATGGGTTATATCAAAATCTTTAATTTTGGCCCCAAAACTTACCCTCGACTTATGCATGAGATCGACTTATAGTCGAGTACTGTATATACAGTAAATTAAATTATGTAAGAGGAGCATGTGAGCACTTGGTAAGGGGGTCTAGTATTGGAGTTACATGAGTAGAGAGAAACTAGTTGGAGAAAGCATGAACTATTTCCTCATTACAGCCTCCTGAATCTGTTTTTCTTTAAAAATATTAACTCTCCCATGTTGCAATACGCATATGTGTGTGATGTAGTTTTCAAGTGTGTTTTGCTTTTTTAGGAACGGGGTTAATCATTACAGGAACAAAGCCTTGGTTTGTTTTTGTAGTGAAAAATAGCCTCACATCAAAATTTCTATAAGCTTATTTACAAAACTGATATTGAGTGTAGTTTACACTTAACATCTTGCAGGACAGCCACTGGAAACATTTCAGTCATGGTCCAAATGAGGATTGTTAGTTTGCTTTCTCTGGGTAGTGAAACCCTCCTGCGGTCATGCTCCTTTTCTCCATACTATTCTTCCTCCAGCTGCATCAGCAATCACTCTGTACTGGCTCTCCCAGAAAGCAGAGAAAGTGACAAGGCTGGAAAGTAACAGCATTTGTCTGTTCTGTATGTACCACTGTAGTTTAGGGTCTGGGATTTGGAAAGAAGCCTGGGAAGACACACATGCTTTGCTGCAAGTATTCTGTCCTCTGGTTTTGCCATACTAGAAGAATGGCTGCAGAAGGACCAATGAGAAGCAGTCCTGCTGGTAAAGGAAAAAGAGTGATACTAGCCCAATGTGTGAGAGAATCTTCTGTTCCATGTGTGTGCAAATCATGTCCATGGTTCCTCCTCTTGGATCTGGTCAAGCCCAGGCTCTTATTCCATCCACTATAAATAGGCCTCAATCAGAAAACAAGTTCCAAATCTCTTGTGGTTGAGTCTTTCAACATCTGCTGTGCATTTTATCAGCGACTGCTTAACCCTCTAGGCAGGAAGTGTCCATGGTGTCTAATTTTTTTTTTTGAGGGGTAGAAACTGAGATGGTTTATAACAGTGGTGGCGAACTTATAGCACGCGTGCCAGAGGCGGCACTCAGAGCCCTCTCTGTGGGCACATGCACCATCATCCCAACACAAACTTCACTAGAGTTTGTCACTAGAAATCCAGAGGGACTTTGCAATAAATAAGTGAGGTTTGGGTTGCAGTTTGGGCACTCAGTCTCTAAAAGGTTCTCCATCACTGGTTTGTCTTCATAAATCTACAGTCCAGTCCACCCAGCAGTTGCTGAACACAGATTTTTAAAACTGCCTTTTAGGCAGATGCCAATTAAATATTAGAAAGTTGCTTATATTCAGTTGTGTGGTTGATACAACTTTCTTTACTATTCGCATTATGGAAATACTTAGATTTATCTGTATTTGTCATTGAGCCACATTTTGTAAAGATTTCTCTTGATTATTTTTTATAATGTCACAAATCTCTAAGCAATAAATCTGGGCATTATTATGAATTAATAATGACAATTATATTACTGTTGTAATTCCTTTGTTTGTGTCCTTACAAGATATACTGATTTTTACATCCTGCCTTAAGCCCAGGATTCTTTCTCTTGGGGATTTTAATTCTAGTTGTTTCTTTTGAGTATCAACTTGTTGTCATAACATCAAGCAGTGCAGTACAACTGCGCAAACACCTCTGCTTTTAAACCAGTTTCATATAAAGCAAAAAAACATAAAACAACACCACAAAATCCTGTAGTTAGTATTTAAAATCAAAGACTTGAGTGCCATCCAAAAGCCTAACAGTACAGAAAGTTCTCAAATAGAAATGGCAGAATCCATCAGACAATAATTTTTAAATGGTGGAACTGGACATTCAGTTTCCTTTTCATAGGAATGGCATTTCTAAAAGTTTTCCTGAGCTGAGTCATAACTGACATCTCTCATTCACTCACTCTCAGATGTGGGCTGACAGGAAAGCAATATGCCCAGTATGGCATTTTGTTTATCTACAAGATACAGTACCAGTTGTAGCCTTGCTTTTTTTGCTTGTTTGTTTTTGGTCTACTTCTGCTTATGACATCATCATGCTATTTGTCTATGCCATTCCACTCATCCTCTGGAATATATCATTTGTTTCTGATCTATTCCATGTTAATTCAAAGAAAGAGTGGAGGTGAACATGGCCCATTTCATGTATGTTTGACAAGGGAAGAGTCTAGTTCTAACTCTTGCAAAATAATAAATCTCACTCTTCTATGAAAAATAAATCTCATCACCCTACCGTATATATTTGACTATAAGTTGACCTCATGTATAAGTTGAGGGCAAGTTTTGGAGCCAAACTTATGGAGCCAAAATTATGGACAAAGTCGAGGGTAAAACCTGGAGGCACCTTCAGTGTGTGTATGTGTGCGTACAACAAGAGAGACTAATTGAGGCTTTTTGCTTCAGTGTTTATATCAACTTTGCTTTCAGCCTTCACCCAGACAGCGATGGCCAGTGCAGGGGGGACAGGGACTCTGTTTGTTTGTCCAACAACAATTAATCTCTCAGGACTCTTTCTGCTTGGCACAAGAGAAAAAGAAACTCTCTTTCCTCTGCATAGGGAAATGTGAAAGAGCTGCTATCACATTACCATACTGACCCGTCAATAAGTCAATCTGAGATTTTGGGGGTCAATTTTTGGGCATAAATTTTTAGACTTATAGATGAGTATATATGGTACTTCAGTCATTGTTGGAGTAATATTCTCTAGGTCTGGTGTTAAAGTGCAATATATAGTCTTCATTATTTGCTATTGTTTTCTATTTTAGGATGTTAGGAGAGAACTTGAAACCCTAGATTATAAATAATATTATCTAATAAGTACATATTTTTACTACTATTTCTGTTCATATATATATTGCATTCACACACATCTTGTATATGTGGAGTCTATTAAACATCTGCAGAAAGGAGAATGTGTCGTGAAAGTGATGAATACATGATCAAATAAGAATTCCAAAAGAGTATTGAATAAGCTGGAAAATATATATTGCAGAAGAGAGGCAGAAAATTATTTGAGTTGAGCAGCAGCTGATAAACTCATCATTTGATAGAGACAAGAAGATTGATGAAAAGTTGAAGGTATGGGAATATACCGCCATGCAAAGGTGAAGGAAAATACAAAAGCTTGGAATCATGGTGAATACCTAGTATAACACTGGATTTCAAGCTGTTGTATGTCCAGCATAGAATAATATTTTAAAATGGACAGTGATTTCAATATGTTAGTTAACACAGAACACTAATAGATACAATAATAGCTGGAGTGGGATATCCATATCTAGAATTGTAGTAAAAGATGCAAGTCCACTAAGTCATAAAGTATTGTTTTTTTTCCTAATTTTTTTTTGTGACTGGACAGCATGACCTGAAATTCAAGGCACATACATTTTTTGCGCATCTTTCTGTTCTATGTAGAACTGGTCTCCAGTAGTATAGTAGTACCAGTGCTAGCATGGTGAGTTGGTTTGAGAGTCTGTGATAGGGTTGCCTTAAACCAGTTGCCATAAATCAGAAATGATTTGAAAACACCACCCCCCAGCCCCCAAGTTGGGACATGACTAGGATAGTTGACTGCCAAGAGTAACAACACATAGCCTGGGCAGAGTCTTATTTTTGGGAGATGAGTAGGTATCTGGGCAGCAGGGTTTTAGGAGCAGAATAGATTGGGGCATAGAAGAGGGCTAAAAGTAGAAACCTATACTAGAAGCTATAATGAACTTACTAGGAGATGCCTGAACCATGGGGCTGGACAAGACAAGAGCTTCAGCCGTATCAGTTCTGTTTTTTCTTTTTGTAATCAATATTCTACTGCACAAGAAAAGCTGTTCTTTTCATTTGCTCATGTCTCATCCCACAGTAATTATTGTAATTCAGAATAGAGTTCCCCCTCTTTGAGATAATAGAAAAAAGCTTTACAGAATGATGAGGGCATATGAACTGACTGAAATTTGAACTGACTGAGAAGCTTGGGGCAGTTTTCTATGCATAACAGAGATAACAGGCATACTTCATCTTCTGAGTGTGACACAATTAATTGTTCTCCTACCTTGGTTTCTGTGATGACAATGGCTATACTCCAACCTAGATTTCCTACTCATGGAGAATGCTAATTACATACTAGATAGTTTAAGCAATGTTAATAGATTGTAGATATAGGCATTACTACGGTTAAGATTTTGTAAGATGTATTACTACAACGAATAATACACTGATTACATTGACTACGTTGATTGCACATGGTAAATACTAATGCGGAGATTATGTTTGAGAGAAGCACTTCCTCATTTAAAACAAAAAACCTTTGTATCCAAATATTGCGGGATAATATTGCAAAGCAAATTAACTTATCCATTAATGTGTAAAGTATGTTTTGTCAGGACCTGACCAAACTATGGGCCAAAACAGATGGCCCGATATATCCGGCTTCTAGCCAGCTTGGGGGCATGGCATTTAGACACACCATGCCCCCCAAGTCGCCTGGACGCTACGCCAGCAATTACATGCCACTGGCTTCCGGGCAACTTGGGGGTGTGGTGTTCAGATGCCACTCGCTCCAGAGCTGGCAAAAAGATGGCTCTAGAGGCAAAAGGGTGGCTTTTTTTTTCTGCCCCAAACAGGAGTGGATTTTTTCCACTCCTATTTGGGGCAGATGCTGGCTGGATTGGTGCCATGGCATGTGGTTGCTGCAGTCCCAATCCGGCTCCCTTCGGGGTGGCATCATGCTGCCCCTTCAGGGCCGTCTGTTTCTCCCCTAACTTGCCGTCTAAGAGCTATTTTTTGAAATGAAACATCATGGAAGGCACAATCAAAAGCACCTAGGTCATGAAGAAACTTTCCTTGAAAGTGATGAACCAACAATCTCAGTGTAAACTGCCTAAATGTACTGTCTTTATAGAAGGTAAAATTGACCAGCTGGCCTTTTGCTTATAGACATGATGATCTAAATCCAATTGTTCATTCCACCTGAGTGGAATCATGATCCTATTGGGTCATGGAAACATGCAGAATATACATGTTTACTTACAAGTTCCTATTGATTCAGTGGGGTTATTCTAGGTGAGGCTAATAGGTTGTAGTCTATGTCTATATAAGCATGTAAATTTGATACTGTTTACTTATGCTATGTTTTCAAGGCTAGATCCTGGTGCTTTAACAAGTTGTTGCTGATGCCAGATAGTAACAAAATTGTCCTGATTAAATGATATATCTGAAGAGATGGGAGCTAGAATTAGCACTTTTTCCTGATTAACTTATATCTGTGTTCTTTATGGAAATAAGAATTTCAGAAAAGATCTATATTAAAAAAAACCTTTAAGATAACCTTTCTCTATTAGAATAAAGATCAAAACTCACAAGAAGATAATTCTTTCAAAATGAAGTACTGGAAAACAAAATAGATGGAGTTGCAAACATCAGGAAATGGGGAATTGCCATATACTGTGGGAAATAGGGTGAAAGGTAAATGACAGGTCAAGGAGGCTGAGAATAGAGTACTAAGTCTGTGCTTTAGAAAGGAAGAGAGGTCACTGTTGCATTTGTGCTCAGCATTTGATTATTTCTCATCTGGTGTAAAATTTAACGTTACGAAGAAGATGTTTTTTCTATTTCAAATGATCTTTTCCCATGACTCCTATATTTGCTCCTCTATTTACCTTTGGGAGGAGAATGTCTATTATAATGTCTCTTAACATTCACAGTACTCTTGGTCTATGTAAATAACTACTTTGACTCAGAAGTGATAACACTCAAGGCAACTTTTTCTACTCTGCCTACTTCTGGTTAAAATGTAATGGTTCTTAACAGTGAAAGAGCATGCTGTGAGGCAAACATTAGGTTCTTAACTCTCTGTTTTGCCTTGTAGTTCAGATGTGGGGTGAGTATTCTTCATAAGGAAGAATCAGTGGCGTTGGAGTGCTTCACTACAGCAACATTTTTACTGGTAGAGTGTAGCTGTATTGCAAAGTTTCCATTTAGGTTTCACTAATTTTGTGGGATGGGAAAGGATTGAATTCTGTTACATGAGATACAATAGATAGTAAAAACACATTGGTTTTTGCTGCAAACAAGCAATCATAATTGTAGAGCTTGATCAAGGACTGTTTATATTCACATTTCATAATGGGTATTTCCAGTTAACATTAGCCATGAAATGATGAAGCTTTATAGCAGGTGTATATGTTGAAACAAAGAGTCCTCATGTGTTGAAAGTGGGAATTGGATTGCATCATCAGGCCATAATCTGACTTCACTGAGGTACCTGCTAGGCATAAACCCCAATGGTCTTGTGTTTGGTTTTCACATGCAAGTTTCTTTCATTAAAAAGGGACTCATGGCTCACTCAGATTCTTCTTTGTTTGGTGAAATCTACATGCAAGAGCCCACTCCTCACTGAAGCATAAAGTGTGGTTTGACATGGCTCATCTGCACAGAGGGAACATAGTTGGCTGGCACATTCCCACCACTCCCTCAGTTTTTGAATGAAGGCATGGGGGAACTTATCCCTTTACATGAAGGTCATTAACTTCTTTACAATGTTGTGTTTTTGTAAAAGTAATTAGTACATTTTCCTAGAACTTTTGCTAGCTTTGAAGTCCATTCTTGCTGTATTCATATAGGAATAGGAGTACATATGTTGTTGTTGTTCTGTTCCTACAAGTCTTTTTCAACCTACAGGGTTTTCTTGGCAAGAGTTCTCAAAAGAAGGTTTACCATTACCTTCCTCTGAGGTTGAGGTTGCACCTTGCCCAAAGTTACCCATTGAGTTTCCATAGTTGAGCAAGGATTTGAACCCTCATGTCCTGGAGACCAAGGCCAACAAGCAAACAGCTAAACTATGTTGGCATACCTGTTACCATGTAGAATAATTTGTTTTGCTCTTTCCCACCCAAAGGAATTCAAAAGGAGAGAAATGAAGGACGATTGGATGGACAGAAGGGGGACAATTATTCCCTAAATGGTCCTATGCTAATTTTAGGATTATACAGTATTGCTGCTGCCCTTCCCATTATGAGAGGAGAACAGCTGCCATCATTGTCTTGTGACTACACCTTGCTGGAGGGAAAGAGGAGATGCAGTAAAGACAGAGATAGACAAAGCAAGTTCCATTTTATTTCTGAATGATTATGATTCTATTTTATTGTATCTAAAAGCAAAGTCACATTACTAAAAAAAACACAACCCAGCCAGCTGGGCCAGAGTGGCTTAGGGCAGTTGCAGAGAAGTGAGGTGGAAAATTTTCCAGAAAATTTTGAAATGGTATTTCTTTCTGGGGGGAATTTTCTTTCTATATATATGCTTATCCACAAATGTCTTCTGCTATTGTACTGCGGTCAATTATGTTAGATGGGCTAAATATAGCATGTGACGTTCTAGTTATTCTAAACATTGACAAATTCTGTTTCACAAAATTTCTAGCTTCGTAGCAAGTATAAATAATCAAGTCTAATGCGACGATTACCTGTGCCCACATCCTTTAGTGAAATAAAATCTTCAACTGCTTTTAAATCAGATTTTTTTCACCTTGAAATGGAATTAATAATCATAGCCTGTAAGGGGATATACACTCATCGCTCCATATTTGTGGATTTGATATTTGCGGCTTTGATTATTCACAGATTTCATTAATATGTTCTCTCTAGGAATATCTAGGTCCTCCAGTGCAACTCTGTTGTCAACTTTAAGTAAAAGTTGCACTGAAAGACTTAGAGATTAATGGAGAGAATACTCTACTAGGCATTTGTAGCTCCTCCAGGGCAGTTCTATGGTTAGTGTCTGTCAGACGTTGACCACAGAGTTGCACTGGAGGACCTAGAGATTCCTAGAGAGCTGCCCTCTCAGGTAAAAACATGGTGTTTTGTTTTGTGTTTGTGCTCTGGGGTGAAAAACTGCAGCAAAATAATGCACTTTTGCTGTGGTATAATGCAGAAAGTGCGCATTATTGCAGCAGTGTATAAACAGATTGATGGGAATGCGGGGAGGCCTAGGCGGTTTATGGAAGCATTTTGGAGCCTGTGTCCTGGACAAGATGAGATGCAGCTGCTGGTACCATTGCTCGCTATACGGTGTGAGTTTTTTTGGTTGAGTGTACAGGCACACAAGTGGCCAAAGGTACTATCGACCCATTGTATCAGCAAGATGTCACATAGCTCATGAAGCAAAACACGGCAGGTTGCCAATAATGCAATGTAATAAAAACATACACAAACTAGCTTTGGAGTGAAGGGGGGAAAGTGGGCATGTATGGGGGGCCTCAGTGATTGTGTTTTGCCACTGTGTCACTAGGTGCACTGATGTACTGTACGGGTGGTGTATCGCTAGTATGAATGTGTGTCCAGTCACATGGGGCATCCAGTGAGAAAGCAGCTGGGCAGGACAATGGAGGTAATTTGCAGTCATGGGTTTTTTCATGTGATGGTGCACATGCAAGGGGGAAGCAACAAAAATTGAACAGCGCGGCTTGATTTCTCATGGTGCAGACTGCCTAGGTGTGTCTGGTTTATAAATTGATGGATTGACAATGTGACTTCTTTGAATTTTAGTTCTCAGAGTCCTCCAGCCAAAAAGCCTGGATTTGTAGTCCTTGGGGCAACCTGAAATTTTGCACACTTTTGTGATATTTTGGTTGGTGAGTTCTGGTGGTTGTGAGCTACGAGTTGACTTCAGAGTTTGGGACATTTGCAACGTCAGACTTTAACTCTAGAACCCCCCAGTTGAGGGAGTATAGTCTAAAAAACTTTTCCTAGTAATATTTTTATTTAGCGTTTCATAGTTATCAATCATTAGGAAATGTCAGTATGCTGCCAGAGGTTGGAATCAGGATGCTGGCTTCTGATCACAGTACAAATGTTAATTGACTGGAGTGGTGCAGAATGCTTGTGTTGATGAACGATAAAATAGCTGAACATCATCACTTTCACAAATAATGAACTTTAGAGTAATTGTTCAAATAGCAAAGAACATTAAAATTGTCATTCTCCCCCTAATCTTTTAAAAAGCTCAAGATAATAGTGTATGGTATGTGGTTTTATCCCAATATTGTCATGTCAACAGCCCTGTTAAATTTGTCAGACTCTGACATTCTTTAGCTCATATGACCATCCCTTCCTGCTCCACCAGCCTTCTGACCTTTCTGTAAGTGAAGTACCGTAGATATTTTAGATCCATGTAGATGCTAGTACTGTACATAAAAAATTGATGCTTGCTTTGAGAACATGTTTTGAAAATGGCAGCCTGTAGGATGCATCATTATGTCAAATGTACATGTTCCCAGTGCAACAAGAGGTTTTCATACTTTATTAATTGGTCTTGAGGGGATTCTGTTGTGGTGCGACTGTGAGTGGCTTGCCAAAAAATAATTGCAAGTCAGAATGAAGTGATATGCCTCTGCCTTGGTTGAAAATAATCTGTTGCAGGCCTCAGTGGGTAGTTATTAAAAAATTAGTTCTAGAATCTGTTTATCATTTTAAAGAAGATTCTAAATGGTGCCATCTATAGCCTTCTGTATAATAAAGTCAAAATCAGGTGAAATGTGAAGGTTTGCTAAAAAACAAACAAAAAAAAGTCACCTCTGTGATTTTGGTAAACATATTAAGCCACTGTGAGGTCGAAGGCTTTCATGGCCGGCATCCATAGTTTTTTGTGGGTTTTTCAGGCTATGTGGCCATGTTCTAGAAAAACCCACAAAAAACTATAATAAACCATTATTGCCTGTACAAAATCCACAGCTGCATCCCCATCACATCCATTAGAAACTAAAATTCAAAATATAAAGGACCTCAATGTACTCGAGGAAGACTTCATTACAGGTGGATAGAGTCAATCAAGGAAGCCACAGCCCTGAGTTGGAAAGGCGTGAGCAGGGCTGTTGATAACAGAGTGATTTGGAAGTCTCTGTCTTACAGTCATCATAAATCAAAGTTCACAGCAGTCAATACAAGTTTAATCTCCCTTATCTGGAATTCGAGAATTCAAAATGTTCCAAAAACCAAAGCATTTTTCTTGGGGGGCTGAAATAGTAAACCTTTTGCTTTCTTATGGTTCGGTGCACAAACTTTGTTTCATGCACAAAACTGTATTGTATAAAATTACCTTCAGGCTATGTGTATAAGGTATACACAAAACATAAATAAATTTCAAGGTTAGACATGGATCCCATCTCCAAGGGCTGTCCAACAGTGGAACACACTCCCTCAAAGTGTAGTGGAATCTCCTTCCTTGGAGGTCTTTAAACAGAGGCTGGATGGCCATCTGTTGTGGATGCTTTGATTTAGATTTCCTGCATGGCAGGAGGTTGGACTGGATGGCCCTTGCGGTCTCTTCCAACTCTATGATTCTATGATTCCAAGATATGTCATTATGTACATGCATGCAAATACAGTAATTTCAACCCCCCCTTCAGAAAATCCAAAGTACGTCTGGTCCCAAGCATTTAGTAAATGAGAAAGACAACCTGTAGTAACAGAATATACTTGAGTAACTAGTACACTACAGTGTGTTAGGTGTTCTAGGAGTAGAGGATGTCAGGTACAGTAGTTTGAAATGCTGAATGAACTGGCATAGGAAGTGATAGTAGCTCAAGCAGTCTTGTTCCATATAAGCAAACATACTTCTCCACATGATGCTTTTTCCTTATCTTTTGGTCATTTAACTTGGAAATATAACTTCAGTGCTCTTTTAAAAGTTAAGTTTGATAACTGTCCCCTGTAACCAGTCAAGATTGCCTGTGTAGATTCTTGAGAATGATTTATGCCTGTCTAAAAAAAGTGAGTTTTTGGCATTTCAATATTTATGTCTCCACATATCCACAAGTACACAATTTTCAACTAATTTGAAGAAGGAAGTTTCCCTTGAAGTTGTTTAGTTTTCCTCTCTGAATTTCTGTCTAGATTTAGGTCTGTGACCCCATTTTAATCTCCCAGAATAATTACATCCCTATAGTTGAGTTCAGAAAGTATGTTCCATATTTTCTGATAAAATTTTTCTTTTCTTTTCTTGTGGAGCGTAGATGCCTTCAATTAGTGGTTTTTATTTTTTATTTTGAATAGTTGTTTCCAATCCCAAGTAATGTCCATTTGGATCATTAAATATCTCGTTTGCTTGAAGTCTGAACTATAAACTATCTCTTTTCTTTTCCAGTGCTGAAATGTATTCTTTTCCTAATTTCTTGTTTCTTAATAATCTTATATCTCTGGATTTAAGGTCTTTTGTAAACATATGATATTATTTTTAAATTTCTCTAAGTAGTGATAGACTTTCCTTCTTTTCTGTGAGTTATTCAAACCATTAAGATTCCAAGATAAAATGTTTAGTTTTGGGTCTTGTTGATTAGTTGATTTTTTTTTGGTTTGTTCTTGTTGGATATCTTTTTTGTCCAAGCTTTTTTTCCTAGCGAATCTCATGATTTCTATCTCTTTCCCATATTTTTCCCAAATTTTTTTTAGCTTTTTTGTGTAGAATTTAATTTATACCATTTTCTTTATATTTTATGAAAATACCTTCCAGTCTCTCCCATTTATATGCAGTTTTTTCTCTTGTTCAATTGTGAAGTCAAAAATTTATATTTTATCCTTTTTGTTCAAAATCCTTATTGGGATGACTTTATAAATTTTTAGTTCTGTCACTTCTGTGAATAATTTTTTGTGGTAGTTCTGTAATATTTTTTTCTTGTACTTTCTTTCTTACAAAATAAATTATCACGTCCCTTGGGAGATTTTTCTTTCTTGCCATTTTTGAATTATTTCTGAAAGTTTTATTGATTTCCTTTGTAAATTCTTGTATTGGTGTATCTATATAATCTGCCAAGATTGGAGTTAAATGATCATATAAATTTTCATTTCTCATTTCCTTTAACCCTATTTTTAGACAGTTTTTCTTTGTGTTTTAAATCTTTCAGTACTTTTAGATCTAAATCTCTTCCTTGATTTGTTTTTAGTTCTTTTGAAGTTTCTTCTAAGAGTTTTGTTTTCATAGAATCATAGAGTTGGAAGAGACCGCAAGGGCCATCCAGGAAATCTAAATCAAAGCATCCCCAGCAGATGGCCATCCAGCCTCTGTTTAAAGACCTCTAAGGAAGGAGACTCCACTGCATTCCAAGGGAGTTTGTTCCACTGTTGAACAGCCCTCACTGTCAGGAAGTTCCTCCAAATGTTGACATGCAATCTCTTTTCTTGTACCTTGCATCCATTGTTCTGGGTCCTAGTCTCTGGAGCAGCAGAAAACAAACTTGCTCCCTCCTCAATATGACATCCCTTCAAGTATTTAAACAGGGCTATCATATCACCTTGTTTTGATTACAAGTTTATCTAATCTTGTGTTGTTTAATTTCTTTTTTGACTTCATCTACAGTTTTTATTACATCTTTTATCTCTTTTTTCATGTCTTGTTTCTGTAAGTAAGTTTTTGTTTTCTGTTCTTAAATCTTTAATTTCTTGTTTTAAATTTTGTTGCATTTCATCTCTTAATTTTTAAAATTTTGTCTAGTATGGATGTTTGTTCAGTTGAAGATCTTCTTTGTATTTGAGCTGTAGTTTGTGTTGCTTGAGTAGTTGCTGTTTTTCTTGTAATTGTTGCCATTTGGTTTTAATAATCTTTAATCTTGTTTCTTTTGTTCACTGTTATATGTGTTTGCATAATTTCTATTCTGTTACGTTTTATTCTGTTTTGTTCTGTTACTTCACAGAACAAATCCCTTTTACCACACTGGTTGTTACTGAGGGAAATCCAATATCTCCCTGCCCCTTGCCACCAGTGGCCTGTAAGATGGTGAAATTAATAGTTTAAATACCCTTTAAATTCATTGAACAAAGGAATTACAGTAATTGCTCATACTTAGTGTGGCATAATTTGTTAAGATGGCAATCCTGTCTAATAAATCTGTGCGGGGACAGTGTCCTAGTATCAGGAAATTTTAAGGAGTATCTCCTGGATGGGCAACTTCATAGGAATGAGTCCCTCCCCCGTTGTATTCAGTTGACATCATGTCACATCCATCTGCCATTTTGGCTGTGTTTTGACAGTTGGAGTGCTTGGGGGTGGGAGATGTAAACTGCTGTATTTGCAGCTGTTTTCAGGTTGTTTTAGCCAGTTAGGTGGGGTCTGGAGTCCCCGGTGGGGCTCTGAGGACTACATATAGAACACAGTTTCCTAACCATTGCTATAATTTACCCAAAATCGGTTCCTTGCCATCTATGTTTAACTGGGAACCATGTGGAATCTTCATTCACAGGAAATTTCATGCTTTACTGTGCTGTTCAAAGTCCTGATTTGGAGGGTGTGAATTGATTGTTCAACCTTCCTCAGTGTTTGTGAGTATGAGAGTTCTTGAAATGGTTGCCTTTTGTTCAGAAGTTCTTCTAGGAAGGAGAGTCAGAAGGTCCTTTCGCACTTTACAAAATTCTGCTGTCCTGATCGATTGGAGGTTTGAACAGTGCAGAACAAAAGAGAGCTAGAAATGAGAAGCTAGAAGCCAGGTTAGTTATAGTAAAGATCTCAGCCTACTAGGATAAAATAAGTTGGAAGCAAGCCAAGCAGAAGGTGTATTACCAGTGGACTTTAATGAGCTGAAAGAAATTGCTTTGTTACTAAGCTTAGACTAAGGTAAGGATAACACTCTGGGCCAGTTTTGAAGCCTATGTTTCCCCCCAGGTTTTCATATCCTAATTGGCCTAATGGTAACTTCTAAAACAGTTTGTTTTTGACTGATGGTGACCCTAAGGTAACACTGTCGCAGAGTTTTCTTGACAAGATTTATTTAGAGAGGGTTTGCCTTAGCCTTCCTCTGAGAGAGTGTGGCTTGCCCAAGGTCAACCAGTGGGTTTCCATGGCTGAGCATGGACTTCTCTCCTGGTCTCTGGAGCTGTAGCCCAATGCCACACTGGCTCTCCTTGCCACTTCTACAACTATTGCCTTCATTCTGGAACTTTACAAAAGTGTACCCACAAATATTTTGTGTTAACTCCATTCTGGCCATTTGGTGTAGTTAGACTTAATTTGCATAGCCTTGTTCCCTCTCTTTAGCTTTCTTACTGATCTGTTTGTTCATTCTCCGTGTACAAAGGATTCATAGATGAGTCTATTTTATACCCAGTTCCAAGCAATATTTAATTATTTTGTAAAAATCATGTTTTAATGTTTACTAAAGCATGCGTCTCAAGATTTATTATTTATTTATTATTAGGGAACATAAGACTTCTTTTGGCAAGTGTTTTCAGTGTAATTGCAAGAAGAAAATGTCAGATTTGAAAGCAAGTGGTTTCAGTGTAAATAGCTATATTTAGCAAGTACACATCCAGCAAAAGGAAATGAACTCTTATATTTTCCATTCCATATGCTTCAGACTGACCACACTGAATCTCTTCTAAAATCAGTTGGGTATTCTGTGTTGTCTCTTGTCAAAATCAAAGCTGTGTCCAGATATAGAGCTTTAATCCAAATTACATTAAAAGACACAGACACTGAGCTGGAGCCATCCCTTTCCTCAAGGTTTTACAGAGACTTTTAAGCTTAACAGAACAGCTTAATAGTGCCAGCTACTTTAGTGCTAAGTGTCAATTAGTTGCACACAGGCAGGTAGGTTTAACTGGATTTTTACAGTTGCATATGTTCTTCATGCTGATTGTCATCTACTTGCAATATTCAGACCACTGTAACAAAATTATCAGATAGTAAATGGACTATATTTTGACACTTAGATTTTAACCTCTATATTCCTATTATATTGGTGTTTTTAGATAACTCATTTTGAGCAAAGGCTATGTAAAAGTCAGTTTTAACTCAACATTATCTAGTGTATAGACATGGTTTTCTATATAAAAGTTCTCAAACTGTTTTTTATTTATAAAAAATGTCAATGAAGAATTTAATCTAACTGAAGTTCATCCAGATGAATTTAATCCAGTTTCTATATCTCATTAGAATTAAACACATGCTTAAATCCCTCCCATTGTTGATCAGTGCGACTTAAAAGTGGAGCCTCGCAGATAAGTCTAGAACATTAGTAGCCCACACGTTTCTGCCAGTCCAACCTTAAATACTTTATGCCTTAAATGTGAAGTGTAAATGTCTCTGTGTGTTTATGCTTGTGTGTATATTGATACGTAGGGGGGGGGGGGGAGGGAAAAGAGAGAGTCAGCATAGTATAGTGCTGTGCTTCTCAAATTGTGGGGTGGGATACCCAGGGAGGTATGAGAATTGCTCAAGGGGTGTGTGAGACTTGGAGCACCTGATTCCTGCCTGCCCACCCTCCTCCCAAACCTTTTCTGTCCTGTAAGGGAAGAGAAAGGCAAGGAGGGTGCTTGAAGTCTCTATCTGAGCGAGAAGGAGGAGGAGAGCTGTTTCCTTATAATAAAATGTGAATATACACTTGTCCCTCCATATTTGCTAGGGTTGGGGCAGAAGACCCTTGTGAATATGGAAAAACTGCAAATAAGAAAAACACCATGTTTTTACCTGAGAGGACACCTCTCTAGGAATTTCTAGGTCCTCCAGTTTAACTCTGTGGTTAACATCCGACAGACAGTGACCATAGAACTGCACTGGAGGAGCTACAAAGGCCTAGCAGAGTATTCTCTTTAGGAATCTCTTGGTCTCTCAGTGCAACTTTTTGTTAAAGTTGACTATAGAGTTGCACTGGAAGACCTAGATATTCCTAGAGAGAACATATTAATCAAATCTGTGAATAATCAAATCCGCAAATATGGAGGGACGAGTGTATATGAATGTGTAAGTGAAAATATGCACACTAAACAAAATATCTTTATTCATATACGGTCAGCTCTCTATATCCATGGACTCTTTATCCATGGATTCAAACATCCACAGCTTGAAAATATTAAAAACATAACAAATTCCCAAAGCAAACTTTGGTTTTGCCATTGTATATAACGGAGATCATTTTACAGTGCCATAATTTTTAATGGGACCTGAGCACCCACAGATTTTGGCATCCATGGGGAGTCCTGAAACCAAACGCCAGTGGATACCAAGGGTCCACTGTATTATGTCAAGCAGGAGGGGGGGGGGGACAACATCTGGATGTAGATGTAAAGGAGTGACAAGGGTAAAAACTTTGAAAACCACTGGTATAGTGGTTTGAGTGTTGGAATATAACTTTAGAGATCAGGGTTCAGTTCCTTCCTCAACCATTGAAGACCACTGGGTGACCTTCGTCGAGTTGCATACTCTCAGCCTCAGAAAACCTTGTGAACCTTTGGTCATTCAAAAATGACTTTGAAGGCAGGACAACAACAAACAAAGAGCGAGAGAGCATGTTATACCAAACACTTCTGATTGGCAGGGAAAGTAATCACATATTGGATTGGCTTCTCATCCAAAGGTTTGAGATTGCATCATGCAAGGTTGCCAGTGAAAATTACCTTGGCTGCCATTTGCCATCAAAGGAGCTATTTGTTTGCATTGGAGTAAATGATTCTTTCTGATTTTGAAAGTACATAACGGAATAAACGAGATTTTTCTTTGAGTTGTCACTTGCCTTTGCCTTTATAATCCTTGTAACTCTCTCTGGAACTTTTCCTGCTTTCCAGTATTCTTGTTCAACTTTGACCAGTTCTGAATATAGTGTTTAATATGTAGTATATGAAACTCCAGCATAGCAAATGTGTTACGTTGATACATCCAGTTGAATCAACTACCAGGAACTGGTAGTTTGTAGCACGCGTAGGTCAAGTGTGCCAAACTGTCAGCAGTTTGGCAATTTATTTAATCTCTTGAAATCAAGTGATGGGCATCCACCAATCATTTTGCATATTTCTGCATGTCCATAGATTTAAAATATATGCATTGTGACTTGAAAGAGAATCATACCTTGACTTTACACAAAAGGCCAGCCAGGAGAAAGAAATGTATTGTTAGTGTCTGTCTCGACTAAGTAACAGTTGAATATTGCCCTTGGGTGACACAGTCATCCAATTGCTGGCGCACCAGGGAAAGGTATCTGTAACAGATTGTCTCATTGGTCAAGTTCTTAGAATTGCTCCTCTTTTTTTAGTGCATCTGGCCTAAGTTCATAAGAGGTGAAATGGAGTCTAGGTAACAGAGCAATGCATTATCCTATTCTGTCTTTAAATACAAAAGCAAACAAATCCCAGATTAGTTGTGTGTCCTTAGCGTGGTATTCTTTCATGAAGTAAAAGCAGCATTTATCTAACAATCACTACACATTGATTTTTTGGATTAGCAGTCACTTGTTACAGTCTTTGTAGCAGTTGAGAAGTGGTTTGTTGATTCAACTAAGAACATAACTTTTCCTCAAACTATTATTTTTTTTATTTGAATTGAATTATCGAACTTATAAACATATTACTATTTAACTGTGTATTCTATAGGATGATAATTCGGATTTATAGACATGGTGTGGGCACTCATATTCTAAGTTTTAGGGATGCTTAGTACTGGTGCCTTGAACTTGTTTTCTTAAATGTTAGTGGCTAACTTGGTTTTTTAGAACATAGTTACACTTTTCTTGGTCAAAACCATGTTCCTCAAACTCTGTTTTTCTAAGTAATGCAAATGAGGTGATAAGTTTGCCTTTCCTAAGTTGGACTGTTTATCCCAGTCTTTCCCCTCCTCATTAATTTTTGGAGTCTTTTTAAAAATTAGAATAGTTAAACATGTTTAGGGCTAACATTTCAGATTTTAATCAGTTCATAGAATCAGTGTTGCTTTATTGATTTGCAGACTACAACAGAGCCATATTTAAAAACAGTGTATTAAAATTGGCTTCTTCAAACTATTGTAAAAGGATTTCCTTGCATAGGCTATAAATGCTTTATTGTTTATTCTCATATTTACATCTTTCAGTGTGCCATATTTTGTTTATTATGTAGGGTTTGACTTTGCCCATATTTGGGTCTTTCAACTTTTCTGATTGCTTTTATTTTTGTCAAAAAGCAACACGTTTTTAGCACCAATAAACAAATGCTTATTTCACCCAATTGCGAGTGTATTTTCAAAGAAAGGGTATCTTGTCTTGCCATCTGATTTTCTTTTTTTTTACAAATCTTTTTTAAAAACTCAGATTGCACAATGAAGGTCTTTCAGTTTAGGTTAAATATAGTAAAAAAATGAGTAAGGAACACACTATGATACACTCAGTGAATGTTCACAGTATTTTATTAAATGGCAGTTAATAGATAATGCAAGATTCTTTTTTATAATACTACCACTATTTATTTATTGTACTTATTATTTATTAAAAAACTTGTACCCCATCCTATATCAGAAAGATCACAAGAAAGCTTACAAATAGCAGGTAAAACAACTACCAGGAATTTGAGCATTATTTAGAAGTCCAGGAAAAAATGTATTCTATATGTGAAAGTAGTATATGTACACAAAAAGGAATATATATTCAGTGTGAATGTAGCATTTATATACAGATCCATGGATTAAATATGAATATATAATAACAAAAGATAGCAATAAGAATTATACAATGAAACCAAAAGAACAAATTGAAGTAGGAAAAATCAACAAGGACTGGTTCCTATATCAACAATTAAGAGAACACTTTAAATTAGATAATAAAACACCCGGACTAACAGAAGAAAAGAATGAATTAGATAAAATATTTATGGAAAAAGGAAAAGGACAAATAGCAAAATATTATAAAGTATTGAAAGAGAGAGATTTAGAAAGTGAAAAAATAAAACACTATGATCAAAGGGGGAAGAGATATTAAAAAAACTATAGACCTACAAAAATGGGGGAACACATGGCAAATAACAAATAAGTTTACTTTATGTAAAAATTACAAAGAATTTTTTTTTCAAAATGATGAATCAGTGGCATATGACACCATGGAAACTAAACAAGATTTACAAAACAGGAAAAATATTATGTTGGAAATATCAGAAATCTGAAGTCAATTATTATATTCATTTATAGTGGAAATGCAAGGAAGCATAAGAATTCTGGAAAAGAATCCAAAAACGAATGTCTGAAATACTACGACTAGATATCCCGCTTGATCCTTTACTTTTTCTACTGAATACTGTATGCTGGAAATCCTCAAAAATAAGATGAAGGTGGAATAACTGAGAATTGTTTGATTGTTAACTGTTATGTTTTGTTTGTTTTTTGTTGTGATATTTTGTGGTCTTTTAATATTAAATTTTAATAATTTTTTTAAAAAATGTAGCATCTATATAAAGCACTTGTTTAGTTCTTCATATATAGCAAGATAATGGTCCAAAACACATTGCAGAAATAATCCAGTTTGAGACCACTTTAACTGTCCTTACTAACAAAGTGTTCTTACTATTTTTTTCAGGAAAACTTTGAAGATGCCTTTGAAAACATCCCAGTGTGAGTATAATTTTTTATTACCTCATTCACCCAGTGGAGATGAGGGGAAGAAAGGCAGAAGTTGGAAGTACTATAATTTAAATGTAGTGCGAACTTTTCTGTTTTCCCCACACCCTCTGCTGCCATACATACTTCTTTTAATACATAAAATAATGTCTTACAGTATTAATCTAATAAGCAGGATTCAGTTTTTTCATTAAAACATTAATGCAAAAAAAGTTTAAACCAAAATGACAGTGTTTTGTTTTTGTTTTTTTAAAAAAAACACTGGGTTTTCCTCAAACACTTGTGCATATTATCTTGCAGTCGTCAGAGTCAGTGTCTTAGCCACTGAGCCACCATGTCCATTTTACTGTCAAAAGTACAATGGCAATAATAGTCAAAAATACATATTGTATAAATGAATAGAAAACTGGGATGTGCGTATACTATAAACACCAAAGACCCAGAAATCATAAACCCATGACTTTTTTGATGGGTTAGCTGTTAACATATGATCAATACGTTGTTGTGAAGTAATGTGCAAGCAACCATTGCACTCCCATGCCAATAATAGCTGATATACTGTATGTGAAAATAAATACAGAACTGGAGATGTGCACCCCTCAGTAAGCTTTGAACACTTCCCTTTCACATCCACCATCAGCAGAGTGTACTGTTTGGCATGCTGTTAAATTCATCACAACATTTTGGGCATAAGATATTGTTGAGTGTACTGCCACTGTGCTAATAATAGCCAAAATATTAGTTAGGATGTCTACATCAACAACAGCTTTTGGCCACCCCAAATCACACATCTAGACCCTCAGGAGAGTAGCCTTTTGGAGATGTCACAGCACTGAATCTGGTCCAGCACTTCATTGAGGTTTGAACACATGGCATGCCCATTCAAGTAATACTGAATGTTTGCAAATATGAATATAGAAATATGCACCCCTTAAAACCGCAGACCATTCTAGATTGTGCACCCAAAGTGTTAGGGGAACATCATGTATGTGTGGTATCACATCCTATCTGGCCAAAGTTATTGTTTGGGCATAGGATTCATGTTATGTGTGTGAGATCATGTTCACCGTATGTTCTTCTGGAAAAGCAGAAAGTTAGCAGAACGAACAGGACATTTTTCCAGAAAATATGTAGCACTTTTTCTGACAGTAGCAAAGATCCTAGTGCCCTGATGCTACTGATAGTTTTAGTACTTTGGTATGATAGAATCTGGGGTTTGGACAAAGTAAATTAAGCAAAGCACCATCTATTTTCATGAATTTTACAACCTTTGAAGAATATTTCATCAATGATAAATATTCCGTCTCATATATAATGGATTGGATTTTTCATTAATTTCAGTGGGTCTGCTCAAAGAATGATTAAATGTAGGTTTAATATGTGTTATGTATCTGGGAGGCCACATAACAGAAAATTTATTTCAAAGAGATCTAGAGCTACCAGTTCTTGGAGATAAGAATTTTGAAAGGAAAGGTAGATTTTGTTGGAAAGTAAAGTGAAATTCAGATATGCTTTGTAGAAGTGCTATGGATAGATACACTATAATTGTAAGAAGCAGGTAGAATGCTGTATTACCATCTTCAATAACATTGTTCTTGGCCATGAGAGAGTTGCTTTCAGGCATTTTACTTGGGTAACAATGGTAGCATTATATACTCATTGAATGAAAACCACAAATATCCAGGTTTCCAATAGTGATAGAATTCAAAGATATAGCTGTGTTAGTTGGTAGAATAAAGAGTATACATGAAACATGATCATAATTGTATTTGTGTTACGTAAACTAATACATATATCAATTTACTAAAATGTTTACTCACTTATCGGGGGCTGTTAATCTTTGGTGTTAATAAGATTGTGGCATAATGCAGAATCCATGGTACAGTGCGCCCGCGCCATACACGGGCGCGCCATACGCGGCCTTGAGCATACGCGCTCAAGCCGCGGGGTGTGCGCGGGGCGGAAGGGGCGGCATGTCCCATTCAATTGAATGGGCGCTTGCGCCCCGCGTGCGCCCGCCCCGCTGTGCCGCCACGCACGAGCCCCATTGTTTCCAATGGGGCTCGAGCATAGGCGGAATTCACCTTACGCGGAGGGATCTGGAACGGATCCCCCGTGTAAGGCGAGGACGCACTGTACTTACATCAACTAGACTCTTCCTTTCTCAAACATCTAGCCTAATGAGGAGGCCTTGAAGATTAGAAAGGTTGCGTAGTATTTTCTGGTCTGTAAGAATCTTGTACTGTTTACATGTTTTCCAGTTTATTGATATCATCAGTTTCACTTTGTGCGTTATAGAAACAGTTGTCTAAAATGATTGTACAAGATCTCTCACAGTCTCTTTAGACACTGGATCTCTTTGGACCAGTGGTCCCCAAACTTTTTTCAGTATACCACACTTTTTCCTCTTGGGTGACAACGCTAGCGCCTGCCAGTGCCTATGTCTTGATATTTGGTTTACTCTTTATGCAGCAGCCAACAGTGTCTCCTTCAGCCATGCCCAGCTTCCACCTTCACCACCTCCTTCTCCTCCACCTTAGCCTTTCGTGTGTGAATACAGCAGTGGCCCGGGCTTGCTCTTCTCTTTAGCCTGTGTCAGCCTTACAGTAAAAGCAAGGCTGGCTACTTGGTTGCTGCTCCCACAGTGATCAGGCGCAAGGCCTTGCAGCAAAGGCTGGCTTTGGGGAGAGGTTTCTTGGTCACTGCTTAACTGAGTGCAAATAAGGACTCTCATTCCTTTGCTGGGACATATAGGGCCTCAGGCCGCTTCCCATTAGTCTCACTGGCAAGGAAAGACTCTTGGTCTGAGAGAGGCAAAGGACTCTTTCAAAGACTCAGTCTCAGAGAAGTGTCTTCCCCACATTGCTTCAAGTTGTCATCCCTCCTGCCACCTAAATCCTGGCAAAGCTCAGAAAACTTAAACAGGGTACCAAATGTGGAAGCTTCTTTTTGCCACTATGCTCTAACTCTTCATCTCTACCATGGCCCTAAAGGTTACTGCTTTCTTGTGCAATACTTTGACTGAAGAACAGTCCTGCCCCTTTTCCCTCACTATTGCCCTGCCACATGTTTTTTCTTCACCACTCCCCTGGATCTTCCCACCGCCCCTTAAAAACTGCTTTAGACAATCATTTTCACAAGCCTCAAGGTGATTCTTCCAAGTCTTCAGATTGCGTCTTGTGGCTTCAATCTAAGTATGGGTCTGATGGCTTCAGCATCTAAGGAAACCAACACAACAGGAGGCTTACATAGTAACTAGTCAAACACAGGAGAAAAAAAATACATGGGTATACTGTATATCACTAAGTGCAAATGATAATGAATAAAGAGATGCTACAATTTTTTTTAACCAATATATATACAGTTGAACAATTCTAAATAAACATAAAATGATGATGTAATTGCTATTGGAGAACAACAAATGTAAATAGAGTTCAACCTATATTGACTGTCATGAAGTCATTGGTGTAATAATAATAATAATAATAATAATAATAATAATAATATATTTATTTATAGCCCGCCCAATCACAAGGAATCTGGGCGGGTTACAGCAATAAAAATACATAAAATTAAAATACATAAAAATAAAAATACACCCTTCTTCTTGAGGCTAGCCCTGAGGGAGATGGGCCAGCCTTTTCACTTCCTCCCAGGCCAGAAGATGACCGTTGCCATGGAGGGAGGGCTCCTTGTAGCACAGAAGAATTTGTCATCTTAGCACCGTATACAAGGTGTTTTTTTGACTGAAATTTTATTTACATTTGTTATTCTTCCATAGTAATTACATCATCATTTTATGTTTATTTAGAATTGTTCAAATGATTAAGAATTTTTGTAGCATCTCTTTATTCATTATCATTTGTACTTAGTGATATATAGTATACCCATTTTTTGGGTTTTTTTCTTCCTATGTTTGACTGGCTTCAGCATCTAGCCAGGATGACCTTGGGAATTTAATGTTTTTTCCCTTCCCCTCCTTGCTCAGACTTAATCTTGGAGGACTTGGAAAGGTGCTTTTAAAACCATATTTTATGATTGTTGATTATATAAATTTGTTGTTATTGTTGTTTTGTTGTGCATCTTCTCCAGCTTGGAAACCCTAAACTTAATTTATTTATGGAGTTTTCTCAGAAAAATTTATTTAAAGGAGGTTTGTTGTTTCTTTCTCTTGGGCTGAGAAAATGTGACTTGCTCAAAGTCACCCAGTAAGTTTCCATCACTGAATGTGGAATTGAACTCTGGTCACTGAATGTGGAATTTGGTATGCTGGAGTCCTAATCCAACACTCAAACCACTGCACCATGCTTGCTCTCACACATGTGATACTGAACCCTATTTTGGCTTAAATTGTGAAGAGAGGCAGGTCTCATAATATGGGGGTGGGTACAAGCTAAAATCCTCAAGCAAAAAATAGAAATGCAACTTCCCTGCCAGCCTTATGCATGTGAAAATGACAATGCACAGGCATGTATATTCATAGCAGTATTAAGCATTAATGTACATGCTAGTTTTTCCTTGGTGTCTTCCTCCCCATAGCTATTTTAATGACCTCAGGACTAGCAGAACTTGTCTGAAAGAACAAGCTCATAATCTATTTAAGATTTTTATACTGATAAGGTTCGTTGAGAAGTGTTTTCATTTGAAGGGGAGGTTCACAGTTCCATATAGGGAAGTGTTTTTCCTGGTTACTTTGCATACCTTCAACTTTGCATGCATTCAGCTCTTACCTCTGCAGTATGTAGTAACTGAAAGGGACACTTTTTAGGCTGTGCTGGTAAAGGGAAGAGTAGGCAGGTGTGATGGCTAAGGTGCTATTAAACATTTTCAGCTCTATCTCAGTCTGTGGTAATCTTGATTCACTCTTTTCAGTTATTTCACTGTTTCCTTCTTCCATGTTGCCATTCTAGGCTTACCTATTCAGAAAACAGGCTCAGTGACCACGTATTAGATTGTAGTCTACATTTCACCTCTGAATATGTGGAATAGACATCTGTAAACTACAAGTCAACTTCTTCAAGCAGACTGTCTTTGAGGCAGACACTGCCCCAGCACTAATTTCTTGGGTGACTTGAAGCAAGCCACTCATTCTCAGCATGGGGATAACACTCATATGCCAGCTAAGTGACTGTCGCTTGGTAAGGATCTGCAGTTGACCTGCTCAAATGCTGTTCCATCTCCAAGTGTTATAACTGGAGGGTAAAGCAATGGAAAAGGTATGCCCTTTCCACTTTTGTTACATGAAAAGGTATGGTTGTTGGCTGTTCGTGGAACACAGATATCCTGCATGCTGAGTAGGCATGGAGCTGTGGAAGAAACATTGAACCTAGTCAGAAAAGAAAGACACACAGTACAGAAACTTTGGTCAAATAAGTCAGACTCCTCTCAAACTACACAAAAAGAGAGTAGGCAAAACAAGTTTATTGAAAGCACAGAAGCCTTATATACTTTGCTACAAAGAAAAGAAAGTTCCTAGAAACAGTACTCTGTATGCTTATGTACTCTACTTGTGTAGGTGAGCTATGTCATCCTGTTCATTGTCTATGTCATCCTGTTCATTGCCAGACTAGCCTTGTGATGTATCTATGCTCTACAGACAGAATTCTTAGAAAAAAAACAAGATACGAAGAAAATGGCAGAGGACATTCAAAATGGAAGCTCTTTGGTTTTTTGTGGGTTTTTCGCGCTAAGTGGCTATGTTCTAGAAGAGTTTATACCTGAAGTTTCACCTGCATCTGTGGCTGGCATCTTCAGAAAATGCCAACTGAAAGCGAGTTCTTTTTGCTGCATGTGGCAGACATCATGAGTGCGCCATTGGCGCACTGTCATGTGTCAGTGACGCAAGCGCTGCGACGTGCGGACACTGCGGCACACTTGCATCATCATGGTGGCCCTCATGTGGACAGGAGGCTGCCGTGACGGTGCCGCCGCTGCGCACTAGAGCTTGGGACCATGCAGTTGATCCGCAATCCCAAGCCCTAAAATCGGCCCCAGACTGCCACTTCCTGGCAGTCTGTACGGGCCATAGTTACAATAGTGTTGTTGTAAGGATTACTAAGAGTGCATATAAAAGTGCTTGGTGTACTTAATTGTGATATAATTATTATTAGCCTTTATTTTAAAGCCATTTATGGCATCATTATATGAGGTAGAAATAAAATAGTAGAATCTCCTGATAAGTACAAACTGCAGGTGCTGATATGAAAAAAACAACAGTAGTGCTCTTCCCTTCCCTGTATTGCCCCTTTCAACATACTGAGGCTGGATATTCTTAATCCTTGATCCTAGCAAAGCTGCTCTGTGTGGTATTATTACAGAGATGAAAGCCAGAAGTATTTAGGAAAGGTTAGCCTTTTAATCTCAAAACTGTGGTTAAAGATTTCACTATTATCTCTTGATGAAGGTGTACAGAATTTAAATAGTATTAAAAAGTCATTAAAAGAAAGCTTTATTCAGACAGTTCTCTCAAAAGGAGAGGAAGTAAGTAGTTTAAGAAGCCAACAGTGTTAAATTTAAGTTAGAAAATCTTAAATCAAGAACCTTGTTCCTTGTGGCAAAGGCTGTCAGAGGTCTATGTAGGAGTGACAGGGGCAGAAGGTCCAAAAATGGATGGAATACCTTTACCCTTCCCATACTGCCCAACCGCCCTTCTTCATGAATGTTGCTTTGGCTCCAATATAACTATATGTTAGAACAATATTTCTGTATTCAATGAGCTTTAATTCCAAGCAAGTGTAAATAGAATCATTACCTAAATTAAGTTTCTTTTTTGTTTGTTTGTTTATTATTTTGCATTTTTATTACCCTTTCCACTAAAGGTTGGTGTTCAAGAAAACAAAAACATCACTAAAAACAAAAGACAAAACCCCATTAAAATTGTCTAAAATATTTTATAAACATCAAAATAAGTTAAAGGGGCATATGGGGAGGGGAAGTGTCTTAACAACTTTGGGGTGAAACAGATAGTCAAAATAAGCAGGTTTCCACCCAGCTTTGAGGTGGAACATTTAGAATACACACGCCTTGAAGCTGGACAGAAAGTGCACCCAAGCCATGCTACGGTGAGAATAGCTACACTAAAAAAAGAGCTAAATTTTTCCACTTCTTCTCGGAAAGTGTGCACCTTTGTATGTACATATAAATGCATTGACACCAGGGCAGCTCTAAAGGGGCGCTCTTTCCAAACCCTAACCCTAATTGTGCATATGAACACCCCGTTGCAGGAGTACATTTAAAAGGAACAGAGCTACTGTACCCAAGTGGTGGGGGTGGCAATGCCCAAAAGAGAAACCATGACACCTCTCATGGATATGAGTAAAACATGCACAGACCAGACAGTCAAAGAGGAGACATGGGGTGAATGGGGGCATGATTGTACCTTGCTGGCATCTGCTTGGGCACATCTCTGCTCTGATGCCCTGTCCTGGTGAAGCACTGCACGTGCGAGTGTGTGCAAAAACTACCCAGTGACGCGGCTTCAAACTGTGTGTGTGGTCATGACATGCGCACTCCAGCTGCATAGGGAGCCTGCGGTGTGGTTGGTGGGGTTTCAACACAGCTTTGGAAAAGGCAGTTTCAAGCAGCTTTTTCTTGCCCATCTGTTTTGTCCCTTTCCTAAAAATAATAAGAACAACTGGTTGCAACTCTGGGGAAAACATGTTACAGTCTGGAAGCCACACTGAATACTTTAGCTAAACTTGTTTGTGGAGTGGAGTGCATTTAAAATATCTGATAACAATTGTTATAGTGCTTGAGTTGATGTTCAGAATTTAAGTATCTAAAAAGTATTAAATGGCTGATATATCAATGCTGTTAAAATAATTTTCATACTACATTGACAGAGCATGTACAATTTGGCAGTGTAAATGGTTCATTCTGCCTTTTCATTTAACTTGAAGAATGTTCATCTCATGGATGCTATAATTGAAAGACTCATAAACCTGAACTGGCATCCTGTATAGATGGAGTGAGTCACTCAGTGACATTTTCATGTTCAGTGTAACTTACTTAAAATGTTAGATTATGGCACAGGACAGTCCATCCAAAAAGGACGGTCTCCCGGCGCCTAGCTTTGGTCCGCGGGGAAGCCGCAGCCTCCAGACTGCGGGATTTCCCCGCAGACCAACAAGAACCTGCAAAAAGTGGGTTCTTCTTGCAGAGTGATTATGATGCCGCAGTGCGCCAATGGCACACTCGCAATGTCATAATGGAGCTACGACGTGTGGACACTAGGCGTCCTTCACGTAATGATGGCGGTGCCCATCTGTACAGGGTGCTTCCATTTTGATGCCCTCGTCATGGGTGAGGGACATCTAGAAGCACCGCTCCTTGCATGTGACGAGGGCGCCCGTCTGGACCGGGCCAAAGTTGGGCGGGGGAAACCCACCAGGTTCAGTTGTGTGAATTGCTGCGTTTTATTTATAACCAACAACTTAATGTATAATGTCTTACCTGGCTGATGTTTAACTTTGTTGTGCTGAATCAAAAGAAAAGAAACATCCTTTCCACCATTAATCTAATTTTGATTTTTCATAGAAAACCATTGAATCTTAAGAGTTGGAAAGGACCACAAAGGCCATCTAATCCAATCCCTTGCCATGCATCCATTGTGTTAGTTTTGTTGACATTCACTTGGGAGTTACAGTGGGCTCTTGTTATCTGCTGGGTTTGGTTCCAAGGCCCCACGTAAATATCAAAATCAGTGGATGCTCAGGTTCTTTGTTGTAGCCAAACAATTTGAGAACTATGCTATCTTTTGTTCAGAGAAATCACATCAATTGCTTCTATAATACTATTCCTAGTGTTCCTATAACTGTTGAATCAAAAAGGAACATGGAGATAAAGGGTCTACAGCTTTTTTCCACAAGTTAAATAGGATGGGATTTTAAGAAGTACTGTATATTTATGTAAAGACTTATGTTGCTTTACAAGATGTAATTTTTATGAAAGGCATTTGTGGTTATTACTGTAGGGAGGTATTACATAACATTTACTTGTCGTTTCAAAACCATTTTTGGTTGTCATTTCAGAGGATTTTGTCCATTTTTCTACTTTTAAATATTTTAAAGAGATAAATAATACATTAATAACCTGTTACTTATGAAATGTTAATTTCTCAATTAGATGATTTTATCGAGAGAGCGGGAGGGGGGCTATCATGCTGATTGTACTTGTTCTGGGAAAGAGCAGTTTGATAGGCTTTTCACATGCCAGCCTTAGATGTGAATGCCACAGAGTATCTATAGATATGACTACCCCCACACCACACATTCTGTCATCTTGTCTAACGTCTATAAGTAGGGTTCCCATTGCCAAAATAAACAGCAGAAGTAAGAGTGGACAACCTTGTCTAGTTCCCTTTTACATTTCAATCAATGCTGCATTACCATTTGTTAAAATCTGAGCCTTTTGATAAATAAAGTTTTATTATATTATTTTATTATTAGATGTTTAATGGAAAAATAAAAGTAAAGTTGAATTAAAGCTGCACTTCTGGCATCCTACTGCAAGTTACCCTCCCCCCCAAAAGCTTCACGTGAGGCTTTATTTCCTGGGATTAATAAAAAAAATCACATTTCCACTTGGCAATATGCAGTTTGTCATACTGCACAATCATATAGTAGTACCTGTGGTTTCCCTGGATTGCTCTTTTGGGCCCCCTTTGACTTTATTCATTATATATTAATGACATCAATATCCCAGAATAAGCCCATTATATTTCCAGTACATCAGCTTTGTTGGGTATCTTATATTTTAGAATATTTAAAGTCATTGCCAGCCACAGACACAGCAATATGAGACAATTCCTCAGTGGATTTCACAGTGTCTGCAAAGCATGAAAATTTACAGTGTGTACTAAATGGAAGAGACAAAAGAAAATTATTTTCACACCTTTATTGAGTACACAGTCTACAAGGGATTCATGTGATACCTACAATACTGTCATGTCAATGAAGAACCAGAGGTACCATACCAATCAAACCAAAGACCTGAAGTCACATACAAAGTCTCCTAGAAAACAGATTTTTAGTGGCGGGAATAATCTCTTAGAACCACCACTACAAAAATATTTCATGTTAATAGGTTCTTTACAATGTCATACTGGTTTTTTACCATTATTATTGTATTGTATTGTATTTATTTATTTATTTATAGTGCTGTAAAGTATGCACAGCGCTTTACATAGTAAGGGTCAAATAAAATAAGACAAAAAGAAAGAATAAAAAACCTGCTAAACGGTGTACAATCTATATGTTTTTAAAATTCAACAATATTCTAAATTCAATAATATTGTAAATAATATGCATAGCAGACTGAATTTCCAAACATTTGGTGTTCACTGTTTATTAAAGACTACAGTATAGGGAACAATTAATTATTGAATAGCTGTATTTCTAGCTCTCTGTTCTTTTCAAACAAACTACAAATTTAGGCTGCTTTGCCTTTTTCATTAGATTCAAAATATCTCATGATAACTGAAGCACACAGCATTTAGCTGATTTCCTCCCCGCTCCCCTCCCTCACATATATAAATCACTGAGTTACTTTGGGTCTCCATTTTTCTGCTTTTGTAGTTAGGCAGGGATGGATTAGAATTAGGTTGCAGCACAGATTGGGAAAATCTCCCAGCATCCTCTTGCTGCAGAGGCATCATCTACCAGCACTGCTTTAGCTGCAGCTATTTCAACTGACATTCCTTGTTATATTCGGATATGGCAGACTCCTGTGATGACAGCTCTTGCCATCTGAACTTTTATGATTTTTAACTGCTTGATGAGTAATTAATAAGAAGCCTATGGATACTGAGGAATAAAACAGAAATGGGATGCTCCCTAGATATTTTTCTGCTTGTTTTTCTGTTTCTGACTGAAACAAAACACATCTGAGAGAGGCATACCTTCCTATCGCGACGGCAATTATTCATCTAAAGTTACCTAATTTAATTCTGTGAGTATATCCTGTCTTGTCTTTGCTAATTGGATTCTGAAGTGAACAGCGTTTGCAATAATTTTCTGGGGAAAATACCTTTGTATGCTTAGTTAATAAAAACATACATAATGCCTTGTATTGAAAATGCAGCAGGTACAGCATGTCTTTGGAGATTTATGGTGGAGATTATGATTCTGAATTAATTCAGAAGTGATTGATTTTCCTTACGCTTTTGTAGATTGTTTCTTGCCATTGTCAGTCTGCTCCTGGTGATGTCAGTGAGTGACACTGTAGATTTCAGAATACTGCAAGGTGTGCATATTTGGCATTTCTTCCTGAAATTGTCACAACATAAACTAGAGTTGCTTGTATAATATGGTTATTAGTGAAGATCCCTGTAAAATGATAGTTCACATTGGGTCACAACTTTGGTATTTTTGGTTTTGTTAGCACAGTTTATTTATTATGAATTTGTGTTCTGAAAAATTAGTAAACCTGATAGCGTATTTTTACATATATATTTTATATTTATATTTAGAGGCTGTTATCACAATTACATAAGATTTGGGTACAACAAACTTCCTGCGATTTCCTGGTGATTTATATGAAGCCCTAGAAAAAGTCCTAATCATGGCTCTGGATCTGAGCCAGCATTTGAATGACGCAGTCCCAGTACCATGAACATCTGGCCTGATTTTGTAGTGTTTTGTGCTGACACGATTTCCCCCCCTTTAAAGAAATTGTGATATGAGTTGAGCTGTGAGTACCTTCCCCCTCAGAGCTGTATATCAGTTTCAGTGTAAGGCTACTCTTGTTTTAGTTTGATTCTTATTTTTTCTTAATTTTCTTTTTAATTGGCATACTATATTTGTATGGAGTTGTTGTTATTGCTGAAAATGTTTGATCTTACCTGATGGTTGCTTCTATGTGACAAGGGCTGGGGAACTTACAAAGCACAATTATCACTAAATGAAATGCTAAAGTAATACTAGTGTTATATAAAAATGTTTGACTTTGTTGAATATGATATAATTGACTCGATCTGTACTACTCATGCTATGTTCAGATCAGAATGTAGTTTTCCATTACTTTTTGCACTTCTTGAATGGAGAAAACTATTATGGCTTTTGAAGCTATATATCCTGCTTCTCCTCCTCTTCCTCCTTCTCAACCACCTTGGAGGCCACGATGGGCTTCAAGGTGTACTATGGCTACCCTTCCCAGGAGGAGCACAGGGGTCCAAAGGAGTTCCCCCCTCAGCAGTGCTCAGGGTGTGTGTGGAGGAGGAGAAGGAGGCCCAGCAAAACTCAGATAGGTCTTCCTCAGGGGGGCAACCACAAGCCCAGCTGGGGGCTAGGGGTGCTCTTGTTGGGGGGGTTTCAAGGTCCTTTCCCCACTTCTGTTATGGGTTTTTTCCATGGCAAGGTTGGCAGAGGGAGGTTTGCCATGGCTTTCCTCTCAAGGCAGAGGGTTGGACTGGATGGCCCTTGTGGTCTCTTCTGTGATATATATGCAGGGCTAGAGGAGAAGGAGTAAGGAGTAAAGGAGAAAGAGGTTTTTACAGGAGTAGGAATAGGAGTAACAAAATATATTTGTTACTCCTTATTCCTGTATTATATTGTACATGCAAACACCAAAAAAACAGTTTTATTATATTGCACTGGGGAAGGGACTGGGTGGCAAAGAGATACTTACACACACAAGCCTTGCAAAACAACTGGGGCTTTTCCCCAGGGCTGGGGGGTACAAGTAAGGAGTAAAAGGTTTTTACAGAAGTAGGAGTAACATTAAGAAAAAATATCTTACTCCAGAGTAGGACAAGAAGTAACCCCAAAATCACCATTACTCCCCAGCCCTGTATATATGTATATGTATATATATATAAATGTTTCAAACATATAAAAATGTGCTTATGTTTAAATGCAATTTCTGTGTGTGCAGCTTTATTTTAACTCTTGATCAATATTTAAATAGGGTGGCATGGGCCATATTCGTCTGTAACTGATCAGTAAACACCCATCATTTGAAGTGCCCATGGTTAACTGGAGAGTCTGTGGAACTAGGAAGGAGGGGAATCTCCCCTCTCCTCATGAATTCCCAAAACATATTCTGTAGGATTGATAAACTCCCCAAAGCAGGTTTTCAGGTTGCACAGAGAACTGCAGTGTGGGAAGGGAAGAAAGTTTCATCATCCAGTAGTGTAATACAGTATTATTCACTTATTGAGTTGCTCTAGGTCCCTCCAGAGGTCTCAGTCACAATCATTTCACAGGTGACCATAGGGACATACCCAGATGCTTTTGTGATTTCTTCCAGCTGGAATGACCATGGGTGGGGTGAAGGCTTCAGCAATTCTACAGTAGGCTTAGGCAAAGGGAAGAAGAGAATACCAACCTTTGCAGTCGCTAAAAATAGACATGTTAAGTTATGCCAGTGTATACCACTAACCAGCTGTGGTGTAGTGGTTTGAGTGTTGGACTGTGACTCTGGAAACCAGAGTTCGATTCCCAGCTTGGCCATGAAACTCACTGGGTGACCTTCTGCAAGTCTCATTCTACAAAAGTGCTGGCAGAGGAATTCTGGGACATTCTTTGCAAAAGAGGACCCTGGTTTTCTGTGTCCACTTTGCTTGGGTAAGAGCTTAAAAATTTAAAAGTGTGAGCCATTTTTTTTTCATGCTTTGGGCATAATTAAAGTGAACGTGTTATTTAAGCATAAATAAAATAATTAACTAATTCTCATTATAATATTTATTAGGACACCAAGATGGATCTTAATGCGCTTTAGAAAATGTTCAATGGCACTAATTTATTTTGAAAACAACAAGTTCTCTGAAGCTCTGGAATTGCTTCGTCCATGGTGAGCCTGTTCCTTTAAACGAGAGGCAGTAAAAGAAGAGTTTAAAAAATGCCATCTGGTGCTGGAGAATTAATTTAAGGCTCTGAAATAGTAAAATTCAATTGCTTTCTGTTTGTTTTCCAATCCCCAAAATAAAAGAGTTTGGTAACTAACTTCTCTTCGTGGTCTCTGCGAATCATAAAAGGGTTATTTAACTGGCCGCCATGCTGCTCGAAACCTACTGGAATCACTGCAAGAGTTTAACCTGCAACATATTGAAACTTTGCGGTAAACTCCGCACACGTTATAAGCCAATGCCTTCCCGCCTTATCCCAGTTTCCTTTTTCCGCCGCGCTAGCTGCTCAGAGGAACTTTCGCTTGCTTTGCTTGCTTGGAACATCACTTCGTTTTACTCGGACTGACTGACCACTTTGTTCGCCCCTGGTAACTCGGACTTCGGACTTGAACCATACGTTTTGATCTCTCATCGCTTGGCGACTTCGGAAATGCCCGAGGCTTTCAAGAAGTGCGACATTTGCAAGGGAAAGATCCTGTCCAGGACCCCACTCCACCTGCCTGCTGTGCCTGGGTCCAAAACCACGACCCGAAGGCCTGCCGCTCTGCAAGATCACCTCCTGCAGAGCTCGGAAAAAACCAGTGAGCCCGGCTGACTTCGGCAATCGCCTGGGAAAATTGCAGGAGAGAGAGGTTCGCGGGCCTCTTCCCTACCGCCTCTGGCGCCCCCGCTTCCATCATCCGGTCGATGTTCCCACGGAGGATCGGGGAGAGCTGCCGTCCCCAGTGTGGTGTGTCCCGAACGGGACCCCGTCCACCACCTCCGATGTGGCACTGGCTCAAACCCCCAAGTGCACAGACAAACACTCCAAGCGCCCCCACAAGTCATGGGGACGAGGGACCGAGCGGGCCTCCAAGCCGAAAGAGGAATGGAGGGCTCCGCTCGAAGGAGGCTATGACAGGGTCCATCTCGCCTCCCTAGTCCTACCAAAGGCATCCAAGCCCATGCAATGCCTGGGAGACGCACCGATCCGGCGCAGGGTCACGGTCCCCGAGGCCTACGTCCTCCAACGGCTGCTGTCCTCCTCACCTCCCAAAAGACAAACCCATCTTCCATCTGAGGAGACCACCAAGAAAAAGAGGGAAAAGAGGCGCCAATGACAAGGACGGTCGTGAATCCACCCCTAAAAGGGCCAATCCTCAAGGACCGGCGAAGAGAGGAAACGCTCCCACTTCCAAACAGACTCGCGCCTCTGCACCGTCAGCCCCTCGCATCCAGGAGCTGACGCAGATGGACGAAGGGAGACCCCGGCACACCCTGCCCCATCCGACCATGGAAAAACTAATTCACGGTGTGGAGGAAACCGCGCCTCCTCGCTCCCGAGAGCAATCGGTCGCCTTCCCAACCGACAACCGAGAGGAGGAAGAGGACGTTCCCTGGAAGGAGATTCCGGACATCTTCTCGACATAAGTCGCGCCGCTACACATGTCGGTTCCGAGGACAGGGCCATGAGGGAGTCACCAAGCAACCCCCATCCCGCAGGACCGGCCAACACCGACAGAATCGGTCCCCCCACCGGTCGGTACGAAGGTCAACATCTCCAGACGTGAGAGGTCGCCGGCTCCAATCCCGGGACGCGGAGGTGCAACGTCTCCAGCACGTAGACGATAGGTCGCCGTCCCCACCACCGCCGACGCCCCGGTACTTCAGTGGACTTCTCCCGCCCAGTCCAGGATCAGGTGAAGGACCCTCTCATCCTCTGACCGGACTCCGAGACGAAACCGTGCCACTTCGGAGCACCCTCGACGAGGAGTCCCTAGGTTCGGCCTCCCCACAGAGAGGCAAAAAAGAAAAAAAAAAAAAAAAGACACAACCGGAGCCTCTTCGCCGCGACAACGTCAAGGGACCTTACACACAGTGGTAGGAAGGCGAGGGCCCTCGACATTGAGCCGCACCGCGGGGGACACGCGAGGACCCGTGGAGCGTCGGTGATGGATGGGTTCCAACCCACCATGCCTGCACTCCTTACCTCTCTCCAGACCATCGTGAAGAGGTCCTGGGATCTCCCCAACCCTATCGGCACCCCACCGCAGAGGTCGAGTCGCTCTATAGGGTCGCCCCGGCGATTGCTCCCGTTGCAGAACACCCCAAGGCCGAACTCGCAACGTTGAGGGACCCAAGCACAGCTTCGTTCCGAAAGCAGGCAACCTCCTGTGACCGAGAGGCAAAGAAGGTGGACGGTGGCCAAGAAGAGCGATCGGCTCGGCTCGGGTCAAGGCCGCCAAACTACAAACGACATGCATGGGGCCTACATCCAAGACCTCATGGAGAGGACTCCCCCATGGTTCCGGAGTCCAGAAGACATCCAGAGCAGCGGCGAGATCAGGACGAGGCGCATTCCATGAAAGTTGTCACACCACTTCCAGGAATATGGCGGACGCTCCGGGAGGTCCATGTGGCTGCCATGGCTCTTCGCGCCATCTTGGCTCAGGCCCCGACCTCAAACCCACGGTCAGGGTGACATCGAGGACAGCCCTCGAGGAACGGGCTCTCCACGCCGAGACCGACGACCGCCTAACGCAAGTTCAGATGAAGCGGCGGCGAAGAAGAAGCATGGCATGTCCCAAAACACCGGCTTCTCCGTTCGGAAGCGTAGCGTCCAGTGCAGCCTCAAGTCAGTCGCAGGACCTTCTCCCGGGATCGGCCAGACCCAGCACCAAGGCTCAGAGACAGCGCTTCCCCTCGAGTCTTCCTCCCCTCTGGCCGTCGCAACTTCCCCACATCGACCGACAAACAAAAGTCCCCGCAGGATCCGACCAAGGGAAAAGAGAGCCTAAGGACGCAGCGCGCTTCGCTTCCCTCACACCCTCTTCTTTTGGACAATTGAGGCCCATGCTAACACCTGGGCCTCTATAACAATCGGACTGGGGTTCTCAAATCGTCCGCAGGGGTTATAGCCCTCAGTTCCAAAGCCCCTCCAACTGAGCCTATCATGTCCACTCCCCCCTCGACACCCTTCTACGAAGGCGCACCTTATTGGTAAAGGGCAATTTCCCTTTGCCGCCCGACCAAGTTCCGGGCCTTTATTCTCAGGTACTTCACCGTACCTAAAACCGATGGGGCATCAGGCCCATCCTGGACTTGAGAACAAAATTGAACATGCTTCTAACTACCGTCGCTATCAAATGTAACTTGGCTTCCATCCGCCTCTCCCCACCAGGGCCTGGGTTCCGACCGCGACCTGAAGACCCTATTACCACAGGGATCCGAGAGTCCCATCGAGATTCCTCCCTTGCTGTCGCTCCGACGTACCACTACAACGTGCTCTTTGGCCTGGCCACGGCTCACGAGTACTTACAAAGTGTAGCGAACCTGTGGTGGCATACCTCATCAAAAGGGCTCATGGTCTTTCCTACCTGGAGAGACGGTGTTGCAGACGAATCCAGGAGACTGCAGGAATCCATCTCATTCGCCTTGCCATTGATTCTGGGCTGGTCGTCAAAATGAAAAGCCCACTCACACCGACCAGGCAAGGTCAGTTAATCGGGGCCAAATTCTCGACTCCGAAAACGCCTAGCTTTCCTCCCTCCGACACGCTTTCAGGCCCTGACAAACGCCCTAAGGCGTGCATCGCACACAAAGGTGAAGGACCAGAGACGTCCAAGTCCCTGCAACATGGCATCGACGACAATCTCACCACTGGCAAGACGCGTCTCGTCTCTCCAATCCTGTTCCTCTCCGTCTTTCTCTCCTTGGAGACCCGCCTTCAAAAGTGCCACGGTACAGAGAACCGTATCCGCTCCCTCAAATGGCTAGAACAGCTCCAATTCCACCGATCTTTCAATCACCCAGACACAGCTGACTCTACAACCGACGCATCACTCGAGGGATGGGGAACCACCTACTCGACCTTGTTGTCAAGACAGATGGTCCGCACAAGACAAGTCTTCTCCACATCAAGCCTTGGAGATGCGACGCGGTGGAGAAGGCTTTGAGGGCGTTCGATAAGGCTGTCTCAGGGAGAGTGTCCTTCTCAGGACGGACAAACACACCGGATGTACTACATCAACAAACAGAGTGGTACCAGGTCCAAGACCCTGCTCAACCTCACGCTCCGCATCTGGGACGGTTGCATCGAGAGGCGCGTCTTCCTCAGGCGATTCACCTTCCCGGGGAGGACAACGAGCGGCAGACCGCCTCAGCAGATTCTCCGTCGGTGGGCCCACGAGTGGAGGCTCCATCCCGAGACGGTCGGCCACCTCTTCGTCGGTGGGGAACCCCCGGATCAGACCTCTTCGCGCGACCAGCCGGAACAGCCACTGTCCCCAGTTCTGCCCAGGAAGCGAATGGACGGATCCCTCGGAGACGCATTCGCTTTCCTCTGGACGGGGGAGCTCCTCTCGCCTTCCCTCCGTTCCCTCTCACATCAGGGTGGTGTCCAAGATAACAACGGACCGCTCCCCGCGATCTGATCACCCCGTGGTGGCCGAGACAACCGTGGTTCGCATCCCTTCTCCACCTCTCCAGGAGATGCTTCCTCCGTCTCGATCCTCGCCCAGACCTGCTGTCGATCAGGACGGACGAACCTCCCCGGACATCGAGGCCTGCCGTTGGTGGCCTGGAGGATCCGGCCCTGACCGTCTTGCCGGAGTCGGTGAGGACGGTGATCCTGGCTGCGAGGAAACCTTCCCAGCGGTCTTATGCCCTGAAATGGAGGAGATTTTGCCTCTTCCTTGATCAAAAGGGCTTGTCTCCTGCACAGGTGTCCCACTCCAGTGGTGCTGGAGTTTTTTGATGCGCTTTTGGATGAGGGGCTGTCCTCACATCCATCAAGTGCTACCTGTCTGCATCTGTGCCAAATATCAGTTCGGAGGGAGGTTTCTTTCTTCAAAGACCCTTGGTGAAGGGGTTCCTGAAGGGTTGTCCAACCTGTATCCTCCGGTGTCGGGTACCAACGCCAGCTTGGAGCTTGGAGTCGGACTGTCAGCTCTCAAGCCAAGCCCTTTGAACCAATGGCCACAGCGGACTTGAGACTATTGACTTGGAAGCCCGCTTTTCTGGTGGCCATCACCTCTGCCCGCCGTGCGGGCGAAACTCGTGTGCCTTACGGAGGGACCCAAACATTCCTGAGGTTCCACAAGGACAAAGTGGTCCTCCGTATGGACATCACCTTCCTGCCGAAGGTTGTGTCTGCTTTCCACATGTGCCAGGACATTTGTGCCAACCCTGGCATCCAACCCTACGTCGGATGTTGAGCGGCCGCCTGCACCTCTCTTGATGTCAGGAGAGCGCTGGCGTTTTTACCTGGACAGAACTGCTCGCTGCCTCCGTCGGTCCGAGAGACTTTCCAATGCTACTCGGGAACCGAAGAAGGGGTTGCCCGTGTCTGCACAGAGGTTCTCCAAATGGGTGGGCGGTACCACCACCTTCTGCTATGAAACCTCTTGGGCAAACCTCTCCCCTGGCAGGGTTCGGTCACATTCCCACAAGAGCTATGGCAGCATCCTCTGCATTCCTGTCTGGTTCCTTTGGAGGATGTCTGTAAGGCTGCTGTCTGGTCCCAACCTCTCACTTTTATTAAGCATTACAGGTTGGACACCAGGGCCATCGAGACGCAGCTTTCGGGAGGGCTGTGTTGGTTTCAGGGTTTGCATTGATTGCACTACTGATGTTTTTTGTGTTATACAGTTCACACTGTTTATACTGTTGAATGTTGATTTGCACAATCT
This sequence comes from Sceloporus undulatus, assembly GCF_019175285.1. NCBI lineage: Eukaryota > Metazoa > Chordata > Lepidosauria > Squamata > Phrynosomatidae > Sceloporus > Sceloporus undulatus. Next base: position 234,707,094 of record NC_056523.1, read on the forward strand.
TATGGGGATCGGTCTTGCATGACCTATGTTCCCTCAGGTAGCAAAGTGATTGCTATTTTATCTGTGCATGAACAAAAGACTGACGCTTTATGTTTCAAGGTGTTTATTGTAATCATATATACCTTGGTTTACCATAGCTTTGGTTTCAGGACACTCCCTCCGCCGCATACCTTAGCTTGTCAGTCTAAACCCATTTTTGATTCGGCAGAGGACCCCACGAAGAAGAAGACAGGTTGCTTACCTGTAACAGTATTTTCTTCGAGTGGTCATCTGCGAATACCAATACAAATCCCACCCGTCCGTCCCCTCAGTGTCCTGCCTACATTGGCTCTCTTTCCATCGCCTGCTTGGCGGAAAAATTGCGGAACTGGGGAAAGAGCGGGAAGGCAGGGGCCTTATAACGGGTGGGCGGAGTTACCGCCAAAAAGTTTCAATATGTTGCAAGTTAACTCTGCCCGTGATTCCAGTAGGTTTCCGAGCAGCACTGCGCAGGCGCGCAGTAAAAACCCATTGTGTAGTATCGCAGATGACCACTCGAAGAAATACTGTTACAGGTAAGCAACCTGTCCTTCAACCTCCTTAAGTGATCTTCATTTTTAATCATCCTGAATTTGTGACTAGCTGAATTTATGACTAATTTACTTCAGATTTGATGATTAACTATGCATCACATACCAGAACTTTATAAGTTGTAAGACATTTGCAAAGAAGCATCTCATGGGGGGCAGTGACAGATGCTCACCAGACTGCATAGTATCTGAGAAAGTATATTTACTTTCTCTTGGAAGAACATTAAACTTTAAAAAAACATTAAGATGTATTTCTTGACTTCTCACTTTGTTTTTTACTTTCAAAACAGGTCTAAAGGCCTATGTATCCTGCCTTAGGATATAGTACTATTTTAGTCATGCAGGCTGCAAGACATTTGAGCAACAGGACATCCAAATGGGAATTGCTACAATGAAAGAAGCATTACAGACTTGCCAAAAGTGAGTATGAAATAGATTTGATGTTTTTTTAAAGGCCATAACATTTTTATGTGATTACATGATTCAATCTGCTCCTTTTGGCGCAGCTTTCAGGAGGCTCGGAGCGGCTTCTGGCTGTTTTGGACATGTGCATCTTCTCAACACCATGCCCCGCGAGGTTGCCAGAGCTGTTCTATTTGGCCCCCTGTTTCGGGCCTAGATTAACCTTCCATGGCTTTTTTCCAACTATACTTCCATGTTCCACGAGAGAATAGTTCTCGTTTTACTTGAATATTCATTTTTAAAAACTCTACATAAGTATATGTATTAAATTCCAAAGAAACATATTCAACATCCCATTATAAGCACATATTGCAACATAAATCTTAAATGCCTAATTTTAAGCCAATGTATCTAACAACACGTTGTAACGATTACATCATTGTCTCGTGTAAAATCATTTTAAAAAATCCTTTTTAAATCTTAAATAATAAATCTCACTCCCTTGACCACATATTTCCCATTGATTGATCTAAGTTACAGCCAAAATCTTTAACTCATTTTACACCATACCCTTTAATTTGTTCTCATTTTGCATTTAACGCTTGGTTTTCACCCACTACAAACTTGAACACATCCCCTGACCTGCTTAAATAGTACATCAGTTGTGAAAATAGAAGTCTGAAATAGAAACTAATCTGGACAAACATTCTTTTCATCACAGAAATACACTCAACAATAACAGATTTAATCTCTCCTATCCATAATATCTTTCTGAGTTCTACTCCATATCTTAATATAATATTTGTGTCAATATCAATCCACATTTATCTTGATAACACCCAATATCAAATTCTTCTCAGTTTTAAAAGCAATACATCAACTCAACTGATCTTCTGTATTCTTGTTTTTCATAGAACAAGACCAAAATCTTTTAACCGTCCAAATTCTTCAATCTTTCCATTTCTTGTTTATAATTTCATTCCAAGAATACCACTTATCATTACTTTGTTTTACAACCTCAACCAGTCGCTTTAGTGATTCTGTAAATTATATGAATTCATTCTTCAAGTTGTCTTTCAAACCCTCTTCCAGTTTTGCCATATCATTATTTTCAAAGACTCCTCCTTGTAACAATTTGTATAAGATTTCTGCTGAAAGACACGCTCTCCATCTCAGTAAATCCAATGATACATTGTAAAAAAAAGGAATATTTAGGTTCTTTTTTGTTTCTTTTGTGAAGTTAAGAATTTAGTTCCAAGTGGTCATAGTTCCAAGATACTGTATAGTTGTTTTTAATCTTATCTTTCATAACAAAACAATCCTAATTCCACAAAGATCCAATCCTTTTTTCGTAGCAAAATTTGGTATTCTCAAGATCCAATCATCAACAAAAACAAAGTAAAAAACCTTGTAACCTTATAAACTTATGTCCCTTGTTAGGGTGTAGAGAGGCAAGCTGTGTCCCTTATGACCACACGCTGAGTTAGATGCACATAGGAGGACGCCCAGAAGAAGGTCTGCGAAGAGCGAGGTTTTGTGAAGCCTCACTGCCAAGCAAATTTCCTCCACACACAGGCAACCCCTTGAGCTCCCACGCTGAGAAAATGAATCTCGGACGCAACTTCACCACCAATGGGCTTTTAATTTTGTTGCAAACTATTTACAAAGATTACACTGAGTATCAGACAGCCGTCTTGAATACTCACTATCATACAATCCAACAAGTGCACCCCGACCCCACACAACACACCCAACAACGGAGATAATCACCTCCTTTATAGAGTGGTCTTCTTGGCAGTCATTGACAGTCATGCCACAATGAAACCTAGCTGGTTTCATACCCAGAAAACCTGTTGCATCAGAATATTGCCCATGATGCACTGCTGGCTGACTTCACCTATGTGCAAGTTGAATCAGACTTCCCATGATGCACAGCTCACCAAATGCTGACTCATGCACCTGCCACTTAAACTGTAGTAACCTCGCTCCAGTTCCACCTAGTGGCACACATCCATGTCATTTTCAGGCCAGTGTGCCCCATAGTCTTTATCCATTTAAAACTTTATTGAGCCACATTCCTGCCCAGCTTTTCTCTTTTAAGTTAAAATCTTGCAAATAGACTTTATTTTCTCAGATCTTGTTTACAGAAAGAAGATAACTCACCAGGGCTTTAATTTCACTATTTTGAAAAAAGCTCTCTTCACTTGTAAATAAGAGTTAAGAGAGATTAAGAAAGAGAGATTTTTACAGGCCAATTCATAAGCTGAGTTGGTGTTAACTCCCCAGCTATGCCAGCCACTACAAATCTCAGTCTACTTGCATAGAACAGTGTTTGAGAGAACATGTGTGTAACCCACACTCCTTCTCTGAGACTATTTGCTGGCTGGAAATGCCTCCTTGCTGGCTATTTTGACTCTTTATGGCGCGTTACAGACCGCCGAATTGCGGCGGTCTGCCGCCACCGCTGGTTGCTACTCCGGGAACCGCAGCAGCCAAATGGCGCGTTCCCGGATGCAGCAATAATAATAATAAAATTCTATTTGTAGCCCGCCTTTCCAGTGATCAAGGCGGGGTAACAACATGTTAAAATGCAACAAACATTATACACATATAAAACATCAAAATAAAATCCAAATACACAATACAATAACACCAACTAGCATTACAGTGCTGCTGAGAGGGAAAATCGTGCTCCTTCTTGCAGCCCGGAAGAAGGCTAGTCGCGCACTCGCGGCGTCACTTCCCGTGCAACGTGCGGACACAAAGCGTCCATTACGTCAAAATGCGGCGACTGTGTGGAACGGCCGCTGCATTTGTTACGTACTCAGTCCGGCTAGGGTTAGGGTGTCTGGAAGAGACGCCCCTTCCTAACCTAGCACGGACTGAGTCTGTCCTAGGGTGCCCGTTTGTAACGGGCTCAGTTTCCCTATCATAAAGCTCACTCACACAATTAGACTCACCCAGAAGTCCAAGCAAAGCTGTTTTTAAAACTATACGTGTAGTCCTGTCCCATCTGGACTGATGATATCCTCTCAAGTGTGATGCCCAGAACTGCCTACAGTATTCCAGAGAGAACTGACCAAAGCAGAATCAAGATAACTATGTCTAGACATTAATTTGAGAGTCTAGACTGCATTGGCACACACTGCGACACATAGCCTGTGGTCTAGCAAGACTCCAAAATCCTTTCTACACGTACAGTTGTCAAGCAACAGTAATCCATCCTGTATTTATGCATTTTATTCCCTGCTTAAATATAGTATTTAACATGTATCCCTGTTGAAAATCATTTGGCCCAGCTTCCAATATGAAAGTCATCTGAGTTGTTATGTGTGGTGGTTGTTTGTCCAAGATGACCTGCTTGATTTGGTCAAACCAAGTTGTCATTAATTCCAGACGGACTGGAGAGTGACATACTAGATGAGTGGGTGAAAAGACATTTGCAGAGACACGTGAGGTTTGCTCTAGAACAATAGCAGGTAATAATAAAGTAATAGTAATAAATGTTATTCAATGCTGCCCTGCATAGAATCATAGAATCATAGAATCATAGAATCATAGAGTTGGAAGAGACCGCAAGGGCCATCCAGTCCAACCTCCTGCCATGCAGAAATCAGATCAAAGCATCGTCGACAAAAGGCCATCCAGCCTCTTTGAAGACCTCCAAGGAGAGACCCACCCACTCCGAGGAAGTGTGTTCCACTTGTCCAACAGCCTACTGTCAGAAAATTCCTCCTAATGTTGAGGTGGAATCTCTTTCCTGCAGTTTGCATCCATTGCTCCGGTCCTAGTCTCTGGAGCAGCAGAAAACAAGTTTGCTCCCATCCTCAATATGACATCCCTTCAAGTATTTAATAGGGCTATCATATCACCTCTTAACTTCTTTTCTCCAGGCTAAACATCCCCAGCTCCCAAGTCGTTCCTCATAAGGCAAGGTTTCCAGACCTTTCACACATTTTCGTCGCCCTCCCTTTG